>NC_142243.1:61230926-61383798 GCF_052056855.1 Sturnus vulgaris | reverse complement strand
TAGAGATAGAGCCTTGGCCACTTCTCTCGTTCAGCAATATCCAAAGCCAACTGGATAGCTTTTAGCTCTGCGACCTGACTCGATCCACCTTGTCCCTCGGTAGCTTGTGCAACTTGTCGTGTGGGGCTCCATACTGCAGCTTTCCATTTCCGGTTAGTGCCTACAATTCGGCAGGAACCATCAGTGAAGAGGGCATATCGTCTTTCAGTCTCTGGTAGCCTCATTATATGGTGGGGCTTCCTCAGCACGTGCCACTTGCTCCTCTTCTTCTTCAGAAGACAATCCAAAAGTCTCACCTTCAGGCCAGTTTGTAATTATTTCCAGAATCCCAGGGCGATTTGGATTCCCAATACGGGCGCGCTGAGTGATGAGGGCAATCCACTTGCTCCATGTGGTGTCAGTGGCGTGATGTGTGGAAGGCACCTTTCCCTTGAACATCCAGCCCAGCACTGGTAGTCGGGGTGCCAGGAGGAGTTGTGTTTCTGTGCCAATCACCTCTGAGGCAGCTTGAACTCCTTCATAGGCGGCCAAGATCTCCTTCTCTGTAGGAGTGTAGTTGGCTTCAGATCCTTTGTAGCTTCTGCTCCAGAATCCCAGTGGTCGACCCCGAGTCTCACCAGGCACCTTCTGCCACAGGCTCCAAGACAAACCATGGTTCCCGGCTGCAGAGTAGAGCACGTTCTTCACATCTGGTCCCGTCCTGACTGGGCCAAGGGCTACTGCATGAGCAATCTCTTGCTTGATCTGGGCGAAGGCTTGCTGCTGCTCAGGGCCCCAGTGGAAATCGTTCTTCTTGCGGGTAACCAGGTAGAGAGGGCTCACAATCTGACTGTACTCAGGAATGTGCATTCTCCAAAAGCCTATGGCACCTAGGAAGGCTTGTGTTTCCTTCTTGTTGGTAGGTGGAGACATAGCAGTGATCTTATTAATTACCTCTGTTGGGATCTGACGACGTCCATCTTGCCACTTGACTCCTAGAAACTGAATTTCCTGAGCTGGTCCCTTAACTTTACTTCGCTTAATGGCAAAACCAGCTTTCAGCAGAATCTGGATAATCTTCTCTCCTTTCTCGAAGACTTCCCCTGCTGTGCTGCCCCATACAATGATGTCATCGATATACTGTAGATGTTCGGGGGCCTCACCCTTCTCCAGTGCAGCCTGGATCAGCCCATGACAGATGGTGGGACTGTGCTTCCACCCCTGGGGCAGACGATTCCAGGTGTACTGCACACCCCTCCAGGTGAAAGCAAACTGAGGCCTGCATTCTGCTGCCAGAGGAATGGAGAAAAACGCATTGGCGATATCGATAGTGGCGTACCACTTTGCTGCCTTGGACTCCAGCTCGTACTGGAGTTCCAGCATGTCTGGCACAGCAGCGCTCAGCGGTGGAGTCACCTCATTCAATGCACGATAGTCTACGGTCAGTCTCCATTCTCCTTCCGATTTACGCACAGGCCAGATGGGGCTGTTGAAGGGTGAGTGGGTTTTGCTGACCACCCCTTGGCTCTCCAGTTTACGGATCATTTCATGGATGGAAATCACTGAGTCTCTGTCAGTACGGTATTGCCGGCGGTGTACTGTTGTTCTGGCGATTGGTACCCGTTGCTCTTCAACTCTCAGTAGTCCCACAGCAGAGGGGTCATCTGCAAGACCAGGCAAGGTGCTCAGTTTTCTAATGCCGTCTGTCTCTACAGCAGCTATCCCGAAAGCCCAGCGATATCCTTTTGGGTCTTTGAAGTATCCATTTCTAAGATAGTCTATGCCAAGGATGCATGGGGCCTCTGGGCCAGTCACGATGGGGTGTTTCTGCCACCTGTTCCCAGTTAAACTCACTTCGGCCTCCACTACAGTCAGCTGCTGGGATCCTCCTGTTACCCCAGAAATAGAGATGGATTCTTCTCCTACATACTTTGATGGCATCAGAGTACACTGGGCGCCGGTGTCAACCAAAGCCTTATGTTTTTGTGGGTCGGATGTGCCAGGCCATCGGATCCACACAGTCCAATAGATCCGATTATCCCTCTCCTCTACCTGGCTAGAGGCAGGGCTCCTCTATTCCTGATCCTGGTACAGGTTGCTCTCTCCCTGTAAATAGGTTCTTGAGGTTCCTTCAAGAGGATCAGTCATATCATCATTCTGATACTGTCTGGAGTTCTGTACACGAGAGACTGGAGCAGCATTGACTCTAGATGAGCTTCTTGGGGTAGGTGTCCCTCTTTTCAGCTCACGTACCCGGGCTGCTAAGGAGGAGGTGGGTTTTCCATCCCACTTCCTCATGTCTTCTCCATGCTCCTGAAGGAAAAACCAGAGGTTACCTCGTGGAGTGTGTCCTCTCTCCCTGCCTGAGGAACGCCAGCTCCTAATGGCAGAAACTCTTGTTGGTTCAGGAGAGATCTGGTAGTTGTTTTCCTTAAGTTCTTTTTTTAGTTTCTGATGGCCCTCTTCAATCAGGCTTCGGACTTGCTCCACCAGCCGTGTTTCCACGGATGAGACATGGGTACGAAATGGGGCTGTGACAGTGTCCTCATAAATTCTTAGTTTATTGGCCAAGACGCCTACCATGTCCTCACCTTCCCTCCACTGCAGCGTTGCCAGGTAACGGGAATACATCTCTGGTCCAAGTCGTGCAAATCTCAACCACATCTGTGACGTGCACCGGACACAGTCTGGGCTCTTAGGAAATCTCTCATCTTCTGAGAAAATGATCTCCAGCACGGCCAATTCCCTCAGGCATTGGATGCCTTGTTCTATTGTGCTCCATTTTCCTTGGTGCACCTGAAGATCTTCTTTACAAAGGTATCTGTCCTTCACACTTGTCAGCAGTCGCCGCCAGAGGCTGAGAGTTTCTTGGGTTCTCCCAATCCCCTGGTCAATGACCACATCCCGGGACAGAGATCCCAGTTGCCTGGCCTCACATCCATCCAGAATGGTGTCATTGGCTGCAGCGTCCCAGATGCGGAGCAGCCAGGTCAAGATGGACTCATTTGTCTGGCGGGTGAATTCCCTCCGCAGGTCACGCAGCTCACCCAGGGATAGAGAGCGAGTGATGATTTCTGGCTCTGTCACTTCTGCTGGGTGCGAAGGTCCTGCCACGTCCTCGTCAGTCACTATGCGAACTGATTTGCTCTTTGATTTCTTCTTCTGAACGGGCGCAACTGCTACTGGTCTAGGCTGTTCTGGCTCAGTGATGGTTTGTGTGGAGATGCTGATGGTGCTTCTGTCTTTTTTCTCCTCTGTGGCAGACTGCATAGACATGGACACTGTTGCTTTGCTTTTGGCTTTTTCCTCCTCTGTGGCAGTCTGCATAGACACGGGCACTGTTGCTTTTTGTTTGGTTCTTCTCCTCTTTGTGACATTCTGTACAGTCGTGGACGAAGTTGATTTGTTTCTTTTTTCCTCTTCCTCAAGAATACGCATCAATATGCCATGTAGTGTTCTGTTTCTAAGCATGTTGTAGGCTGTAAAGGCTGTGCAGAGGAGACAAAGCAGAACTAACAACAATATTATGCTGTCCTTAGCATCCAGCGGGAACTCAACATTTCCAAAAACTACTGTATCAGGCCGGAAAGATTGGAAAAAATCATCCTTTACCCCTCCCCCCAAGGGCTGGGTGTGATTGTTAAAACCCCGGATGTAGCAACCTAGACTAGGACAAGCAAACAAAGTCGAGTATATATTCCGGATTATGTTCATTGCCTCAGAGGTTATCATGCAGTAGACATAATAGGCCAGTAAAGCAATTTTTATACCATATCCTGGTCTACACAGGAGCATTACAGCTGGCAGATAGTTCCCCATGTGTGGAAAAATATAGAGAGCAAGATATAAAACCCATGTAAGCATGTTGAGAATCATGTTGTAATACTGACTTTCCTCAGTACCCTTCGTGCCCCATGTTGGGCGCCAATTAATGTGTTGGTTTGAAAGTAAAACCAGTGCGAGACTCCAAGTCAGTAATACAATTTAATAGGAGAAAAGAGAAAAAAAAAATAAAATACATGCAATAATATAAAAGAAACAACCACCAACACAGTCAGAAATACAACCTGACACCCTGTCAGTCAGGGTGTTGGTAGCAGTCCGTATAAATGGTGGCTGCAGTCCTCCTGGATGACAGATGTGGTTCTGTTGAAGCAGTGCTCCTGTAGAAGGTGCAGTTTTCCTCCGAAGATCCAGCGATGATGTGGAAAAAGGTCCGACTTTCCTCTGGGATCCAGTAGAAAGGTCTGCCCTCGGGTCCCAAACCCCAGTTTTTTATCTAGGTAGGAAAGGCTTGGCTCCTGCCCCTGGTTGGGGCATCTCCCAATGGGGTGATGTAATCTTATCAGTCACACAATAGGATTTAATGGCCCATTAACAGAATATATCTTCTGGAGGAGGGATGGGTTGTGAATAGATAACGATGATCATCCCCCCATCTTATCAGATGGTACATCAGCAGAGGATATCTCCCACAGAGATAAGGATCACCACTCCTCCCACATTTTAACAGATGGTGATAGAATACACATTTTTGCATTGTACCCCAGGACAAAGGCAAATGCAAAGTACTGTAGTTAGGTTTTTAATCCTTTGAATGTTCATAGCCTAAGATATCTTTACTATGTATACAAAGGCCCTAGCTCTCTTAATTCTTCAGGAATAACTTGTTTACACCTGGCTGCACTCAGATCATAAAGAGGCATACAGTGTTTGATAGTTATCAGAACCTTTCTATCTTCATAGTGGATGACATTTACAAAAGCTCCTAATGAAGTGGCAGCTGAGGCTCTGCTGTCAGGTGTGAATACAAGCACTTATCTTACATCTCTGTGATCCTTAAAAGTAAGATTTGCCCTCCTAAAGCATCACCTACTTTTGTGGTTTAGTCGTAATGTAGAGTAATGCATCTATCAGTCTTATATTTCCAGGTAATAGAAGTGCTTGTTTGGCTGAGTGAGAATGCAATTGTATCATTGTAAATTTAAGTACGTATTAATAAAATGCTCTGGAGTTACTGCATTTACTCCATGCTAGAGAATAATTTGATTTGATGCTGTATTAGAGCTGGCAGGTACTTGAGGTTAAGGAGGTTTGTTGCTCTGTGATGGTTATGGGATCCTTTATTTTGAAAGCCAGTTCATTTGATGAACAGGAAACCCCAAACTGCACACATATCAGAGGCTGAACTTCTGGTCTAGCATTCTTTTAGCTGTGCACAGGTCAGTGAGTTGTATTTGTTTGTTTGTTTGTTTTTGTTTGTTTGTTTGTTTTTGTTTTTGTGGGGTTTTTTTGTTTTGTTTTTAATTTTTTAAAGTATCACTCTATTTTATCCCTACAGCACACGTAGTTGTTTTTTTGTTGTTGTTGTTTTTTTTGTTTTGTTTTGTTTTGTGTATGTGCAGTGAGGGGATAAATGTGCCTGTGAGAAATTAGCTGCTATATTAGCTGCTATATCAAAATTCAGATGCTAAGGGTCACAGCAACAAGAATTTATTGTCCAACTGTGCTCTACCAATGGAAAAAAAAGTTTCCATGGTAACTTTGTAATGAATCTGCTTAAGAACCCTTCCAAGAAAAGCTTTTCCCCATTAAATTAGACATTTATGAGGTTGAGCTCCTATGCTGTAGCTACGACTGCACATGGTACTACTGGTAGTTTCTACACAGCCCAACTATTTTCAAGGGGAGAATCTCAAGCATGATCTGTAAAAGCAGCATATATAACCAGGCCAGGGAAGGATTTCACTTAATTTAAGGAGTCATCAACTGCAAAGTGACACTTTCCATCTATTTTCTATAAAGGGAGCTGGATAACTGTATCACACTTGTCAATATCTGTATCTGGAGAAATATCTGTATCTGCCCCTCTCACTCCCATATACTTTTGTAATCTAGAGGTCTAGAAAATATGCTTTTAGAAAAAAAAAAGGGCAGAGTCAAAGATAAAATGAGGGATACTCATGCAACAGTTTTCAAAGACGTAAGTCTACTGAGAAGAAATGAAAAGTGATCAAACTGGACAAAAGTAGTGGGTTGAACACTTCTAATAAGGATAGTGAGACACTGATGTTTCACTGAGAATCTACTTTTTTATTTTGAAACATCCCACAATTTGTTTCATTTTCCAGAACTCTGTAAGTCCCAGCCTTCTGCTTTAACAGAAAGTTCCTTACTGATATTCTTTTTTCCTGTTGTCATGACCACACATGCTTGTATGCCCTCACTTTGTTTCTCAACAATGCAAAAAAACCCAAGCAAACTGGTTTTTCTTTTATCTTCTTTTAAAAACTTTTTTCTTCTTCATTGTAAAGGGATTTTATAAGCAAGGGCTTTTATGTTGGGGTTTTCTGAGGGAGTGGTTGCCAAAGATTTTTGTCCACCTAGAATACAAGAAGTGTAATACTGTGTTTGAAGGGAAATAAATTCTGAAGAAGATGGTTAAAATATCAGAATAGCAATTAAAAGAAGTGTACTTAGTATCTACATACTAAAGTGCCTCATTGGACATAAGGGGGGATGTCACATGAAAAGGGGATTTTTCCTTGACCTTTAATGGGGAGATGTACTTGACCCTTAGCATTTAATTTGGCTGTCAGTGCCCCACAAAATTTGAGAACCTTGTGCCCAAGCAGTCTGTCAGCATCCTGTTAGGGGGACCCCTCAGTGAGCAGTCCTGCTGGATTGGAGGATGATTTAACTGAGTTAGAGAAATACACCAAAACAGCACATGGGACCCTCCTCAGTGGGCCTTCCTCTTTACCTGAGTATGTTATTCACTGCTGGTGAATGCTAGTGCCCATGAAGGACTCACACTAACAGTTTAGGGAATAACACTCTTAATTAATGTAGAATTGTGACAGGTCAGTGTCTGACTGCAAAAACATATTCAAAGCAATACACAGACAAGCTCTAATCCCCAGCAAAAGTATTCAGCATGCACAGAGTATGATTCTTACACTATAGGGGACAAGACAGGTTCAGCCCATCAGCTGATCCTAACAGTTATGATGGAGTCTTCCTTAACTTTGCTCCCATTCTGGACCTACTTTTATACTGTTTTTTGTATTTTTCCCTCATTCTTCACTTACTTTTATACTATTTCTTTGTGTTTAGGTGGAGCTTGAGTGACTCTAGTCATGCACACGTTTGTTACAGATCAGTGTAAAATCATCTTGATTTGCTTATAAAGATAGAGCCAAAAAGAATATAGAGCACGTGCTCAGTGAGGTGTAGTTGTACCTTGGAGGTAGGTAGCTTTGGGATTGTTGACATTACAATTAGGCTTTAATGAACCATGTTCATCTGAGGAGTGTGATTTCCCCACAGCTGTCGGCTCAGCAGCAGGACATCTTCCTCTGTATCTCCTGGTTGACGGGTGTTATGTGGTTTATTAGCTGAAGAGTACCCTTGAGTTCCCTTCCCTGCAAAGGTTTCAACAGTGACTGACCTCAGTGTCTCCACTCCACCCTCCATTACTTCCCACTTAGCAGGAGCTTAGAGTTGCAGCTCACATGTGGGGAATCATCATGGAATAGGTTTTGAGCATGCCAACCATATTCCATCCTGGGAATAGCAACTATATTTCACCCTATAATTTCCATACTTTATAACTTCTGCTAGGATGCAAATATAACTTCTCAGTTTCTTCTAATTTTACCCCCAGCCAGCTTTCCACAGGGGAGATTTCACATGGTTCAAAACAATCAGCAATAGTGCTATTAAAAATAAGTTTAAAACCTCTTTCTCATTCTTCTGGTTTTCAAGTTGTATTACTAGGAATATTAATCAGTGATATAATTAGAATTGTGACAATGGATGTTCTTACTCAGTGTATTGCTTTTTTTTTTTTGGTCCCTTTGTATGAGTAGAAGTGAATCAGTCAGACTAAAGGTTTTTGAGCAATTCAAGGTGTTTCAAACCACTGGTACCATTGAAATAAGTAGTTCTGCTATTTCCCTTCAATCCGTTTCTGCTTTCCCATCACCTTAAGCCACTGCAGATGGCACTGTGTCTGGGAAAGGCACCAAACAAGAAATTGATCCTGGATAGAATCAATGTCTGTGCTTTTCTTTCAGCGTCTTGGTGCAGATTACAAAATAAATGCAAGATGAAGGGGCAGGACTGCCTTTTTTTGGCCTCTAATGTAAAATATTAGTGAAAGCAGGAATCCAGTTGAATGATACTTGTTTATTTTGACTACTTTGTGGTCAGTAGTTGCTGCCTTGATCAGTAGTTGACATATTAACTTTGCCAAGAGTGCAGTTTAAATATCATTCTTCTAATTACAAAATAGAATGTAGGGAGCAAATTATACTATAACAAGGAAGTACATTTTGATCTTCCGTTGTTTTCATCACAGCATCATCTGAAAACCAAGGACACTTGGCAGTCTTTTAATGATTTTAGAGTGGTGGTGGCAGTCTAGACCTGCTCCTGCAAAACTATGAAATGAATCTAAATAATACACGTGGGCTTGCCATCTCTTGTCTTCCATGTGCTTACAGATGAAGCAGTGTTTAGATTCATTGAAGTGACCTCCTGTTATTTGGAGAGCAAGCCATTTGCTAGTTGACCCACTTAAAGGAAATTAAGCAATTGGGATGACAAATGTGGATGCTACTGTTCTGTTATGTACAGAGCTACTTCCGACTAGTTTTTAGCATTACAAATACAGCTGAATTTCTTCTTGAAAGAAATGAAAAAGATATTACCCTGCTTACAAAAGTGTAGGTCATAAATACTATGATTTTGTTTTTGACAGCCAAGTTCTGACATTGTGTCTCTTAAGCTTTATTTTCCAGTGTGCTTTTTCAAATCAAAGCAGATATGTTCAAAACAGTGAAAATGTTATTTCAAATTTGATCATTGTCCTCTGTTATTTTTCTGTTTGACCCAGAGATCAGTTGCACAACTTGATCATGATGAGGACATGCTCATTTCTGCAATACTTGGGTTTCCTCAGAGATTAACCTCTGATTTCTGGATTGCTAGCCCAAAATTTACTGTGTGTTGGTGCAAGCTTTAATCAATGTGACATAATTTTATTTTCTTAAAACGTTTAAGCTTTCAAACTCCTTTTTCAATTCAGAGCCCAAGTCTGAGAGCAGGAGGTGAGGGCAAAATCCAATACCATATATTCTGAAATACTTGGGAAGTTATACTATATGATTTGAGACTTTCTGATCTTCACCTTTTCTGAGTACTTTTCTTGCCTCAAGTATCTAAAATTCACAGCTATTATGCATCAGCATTTAGAACATCAGATGGAGCAAAGGTTTACAATCTGGATCCTCCAGAGGAATCTCAAGGATTCCTGCAGAGGAAACAAAGGGGGAGGGGGGGGGAACCACTGAAATTGCTCCACATTTTAAAACCTCAGAAAGACAAATGCATGGAAAAGTCAAAACCTTTTCTTAAACTGGAGACCACGAACTTCTTATTCATTACCAGTGAATGAGGAGATGATAGTGAAACTTGGAAAAAACAGATTTATGTAGGGGACTTGCTTCTGGGATGGTAATACATCTTTGTGCATTGCAATCAAGGCACACTTTATGTATCAAAGGCTATTAAATATGATATGTGCTGGAATGTTGACAATGGATGTAGCAGATTAGTGGCAGACTGGAAGTTTTAGAGAGGACTAATGGAATTCTACAGGCACCCTCTAATAAGTAGCTAGTGGACTGGGTTGGTTTTGCTTGGCCTGGTTTTTAGTAGTGGGGGAGCCACAGAGGTGGCTTCTGTGAGAGGCTGTTAGACACTTCCACCATGTCCTGCAGAGCCAATCCCTGATGGCTCTGAAGATGGACATGCTGCTGGCCAAAGCTGGGCCAATGAGAGATGACAATAACACCTCTGTGATAACATATGTAAGAAGAAATCAAAACAAAGTGAGTGCCTATTTGAATTCTGGCCAGAGAAGAGGAGGAGGTGAGCACATGTGAGGGAAACAAGATGGAGACACCAAGGTCAGTGCAGAAGGAGGGGCAGGAGGTGCTCCAGGTGCCAGAGCTGAGATTCCTCTGCAGGCTGTGGTGAGACCATGGTGAAGCAGCTGTGCCCCTGCAGCCCATGGGATCCACGGGGGATGCAGAGATCCACCCACAGCCCATGGGATCCACGGGGGATGCAGAGATCCACCCACAGCCCATGGGATCCACGGGGGATGCAGAGATCCACCCACAGCCCGTGGGGAGGTGCCCATGCTGGAGCAGGTGGATGCCTAGAGGGGGCTGTGATCCAGTGGAGAGAGGGGTCCCTGCTTCCAGGCTGGAGCAGCCTGCACCCTGTGGAAGAGTGTTTTGTCAGGACAGTTCCCTGTGGGTGGGACTCACGTTGCAGCAGTTTTGGGAGGACTGTGGCTCATGAGATTAGAACCAGTTGGAGGAGGAGGAGTTGGAGGAGTTGGAGAGTTCATGGAGAACTGCTCCTGTGGGAAGGGACTCCATGGTATAGCAGGGGAATGTTATAGATGTGTAATGTGATGGTTGGCTCTCAAAATGTTAAAAGGGGTTTTATTGATGTATAGTTATTTGTTCTCCCCATAGTCCTCTTTCCCCTCTCCCTTATATTGTTGCCACTGGACAATCTTGGTAGTGGGGGCATTTGGGGGGAGGTCAGGTTTGTTTCTAAGGAGGCACAGCATGACAACCTCACCTCCAACCAAGTTACAGGAAAGTCTCCGCCAATGGACAGTGAAGAAGAGTTGACTGATGGACTTTGGGAGGGGCCAGGGTTACCTGATAAACACCAGAGGTATTAAAGGCAGAGCAGCCATTTCATGGGTGAGCATGTGGCAGAGGGTCACGTGCTCCTGGTGCCAGCACAGCAGATCATTGTTATCAAAGAAATTGGTGCTGATTTGGAGTTGATAAGACTTACGCAAGCTTATTTCATGAAGCATAAGATCATGGGTAAAACAAATGTTTTAAAGGTTGTGATGGGATTCACACTGAGCCTTACGTGCATGTTTAGATTTCATAAATCAATCAAGTGAACAAGTTCCTTGTGAACTGGTGTCCTTTGGGCACAAATCTAAATGTTTGAGGTCTGAAAATGACTGACCTTTCCACCTCACCAGTGTTATCTCCTCTGACTTGTTTTCCAAACCTGTGCAAAATCCATGGTGGTCTGTTGGCACCACACATCCACACCTATGGCACTGGATAGAGCTTGGCTTTACACCAAACTGCAATTGCCAAAATCAGTCCCCTCGTGCTCCAGGAAAAGGGTTTGTGTCCAGACAGATCAAATCCTTTGCAGCACGGTCTCAGGGAGGTTAGCTCTGATGCAGAGAGGGGTCTGCTATTATGGGTGGTCTCTGGGCTGCAGGGTTGGGTCCTGCTGTGGCCTGAGAGATGAGTAACAGCATTGGTTGGTCCTTGAGAGCCAAGTGGCAGAGGAGGCATCAGGGCTGCCCAGCAGCTGTGCCCAGTGCATGGCAACCAAGGGCAGGGACAGCATCCTGGGCCTCCCTGAGCCTCCCCAGAGGCTCTAAAGGACACTGGGTAGAGAGCCAGTGGGTAGGGCTGCTGCAGGTAGGGCTGAGCATGGGGGCCCACCACACACATTGTTTATTTCCATCTATGTGGCTTAGATTCACTCCACGGAAATATCACCTAGACGTGTTTTTCCAGATTTATATTTATCTTCAGGAGAAATGTGTGAGTGGGTTTGCTTTTGTCATTGTTAAGGAATGATAGCCGCTGATTTATTGCCCCCACTGAGATTCTCCAAACTTCATTTGCTCCCCCTTTCCCTCCCTCCCTCCCCCCCTGTGGTGGTTGGAGATGGGAACTGGAGGCCCAAAAGGCTGAGTTCATGGGTTGAGATAAGAACAATTTACTGTCAACAGCAATGACATAAGAAAATGAGCAGTAACAACAATAATAAAAGGGTACAAAAGAGAGAGTGATTCACATGCAGAAATGCTCACCATGGAGCTTGTGACTTGACCACAGTCACACTATGTCACCCTGACCACTCCCTTCAACTCAGGACTGGCACCATCCAAAGCAGTCCCTCCAGCTAAGAACCAGCACTACCCCACTGTTCCAGCTGCTACACTTCTTCCCTTAGAAGGAACCCCTTCTCCCCAGGAGAAAGTCCCTTTCCCCACCCCAGCAATGATGTGAGGTGGGACAGAATAACCTTCATGTCCTAGCCATGCCCCCTCCCACTGACTGCCAAAGATTTACTCTGTCCTGGCTGCAACCAGGACAGCTATAAGTGTAGAAAATTAGCCAGGACACTTCGAGGTTAAAAAATAGAAAGAAACAAAGGTCATATTCCAGAAGCCAAAAGAACTTTTCCACTTCTCTTGCTGTGGAGAATGTCTATATATTTATATAGTTATTCTTCTGTCATCTTCTGATTCACAACTTTTCTGCTGTCCATTCTCAGGATTTTAGCAATCAATTATGGATCAATCACATCCTGATGGTAATTGGGTGTTCCAAGAGGTTTGTGTGTGTGCATATGGCCAGAGAAGCAAAGGGGTTGTCCTGTTTGCACTCTAAAGACTCACATGGAAGAGGTTGGAAATGAGAACAGCCTAAAACTTGTGTGGCCAGAGCCATTAGTTTTGTGAACTTGCAGAGCTGGGGCATATTCAGTCTGTGGAATTCTTGGAGTGAAAGATCAGGTAGTTAAGGACTTGCTCCATTATTTATATGATGGATGTGTCACAGCCACCCACTAATATGTGACCTGGCAAGAACAAGTTACCTTGGATGTTTGCAGATGGTATCTGTGGGAAAATGAATTGACACTGAAAAGGTTCAATGAAGATGGAAAGGTGATATGAAGATACCTATTCTCTGAGGTAAGACTGAATGGTCATGGTGTGCTCAGTCCACAAAAAGATGGTGGAAAGAGAAAATTCAGTCTTTCCATTACCAAATTAGATGAGGATTAATCAACAGAAAAAACTTCCAAAAACCTTCAGTTTAAAGAGATTGCTTGTACAAGAACAAGTTTATAAAAAGTGAAACAAATTAAATGATAGGCCATAACTGACACTGCAATCAGGTTTTGGCAAGATCTCATAATGTAAGATGGGTAAGCATAAAAAGTAATCTACTTTTATGATTGTGTTTGGTACGTTTATAAAACATCTAATGTCATAGTCTTTTAGAGAAAAAGCTGCTGGACTTTTCAGAGATAATATTACTGAAGAGTTTATCCAGTTTGTGTATTCAATGTAAATTCGTCTGTGTATGTGTGTATCTGTGTTCTTACCTTAACGAATGTATTTTTCCTCTTCCTAACAATTTACTAAAAGCGTGAAATTTATAGTTAAGTTTGTCTGCCCTTTGACAGATTAAAAAAAAGAAGTCTCCTTGAAAGAATGTCTTTACTGGTGGGTGAAAAACATCTGACATTCTTGTTTCAGACTCTCAGCTGCTTAATGACAAACATAGATGATTTGTTATTGTCTGTTGGTGTTGATGAACAATGCTATGAAGTGGTATGTTTTTCTTTACATTGTACTAGGAGTTAGGCAAAGGATATTTGAAAGCTAAATTGACTGAGGTGGCATACTGTTTAAATGGATACCTTCTGTAGAAAATGATGGCAAACTGCAGGAAATAGTTTAAAAGGGCAATCACTATAAAATGAACCTGCCTATAAGGTGGGCATATGGTGAACTTGAATATGAGTGATCTATGTTAATCAAAGAACTCATGAAGACATTTTAATAACTGCAGTTTGAAGCTTTTGAACTTTCCAGTCAGTTACAATACAACATAAAACATTTGAATTGGGAGAAATCTGTCTATGCCTAGAAACAGAAACTAAGAAAGTACAGAAAGCATGTGAATTTTTTCCCATAGTGGATTGATTACAGGATGATTTTTCCTGCCTCTAAAGGCTGTCTTTCTAAAAGAACAGCAGTTACTTACAAGTTACTTACATTATGCTATACCATTCACTGAGATTTATTTGCTTCCAGGTTGGAATGGAAAATAACTTCAAAATGTATGTGTATGGTATGAAAAAAAAATTAGAAAATGGTCTGATGGAAGTTGGAACTTGTCACCCATTTAGGAAAATAAAGTAAATATCCACAATTTTCATGCTGATAGTCTCATCTAATCAGATGAAAATCAGCCTAGACTTCAGTCTATAAGGGTAGAGTGTGGCTGGAGAATAAGTATTTCTAAAGGGACAGTAGTATAGGAAATATCTGAAAATGCTAGAAATCGTCTTTGGTGTAGGTTGTGACTTTTTTGTCAGAAATTAATCTTCTTTCTCCACCTTTAATAGTTCATACCTGGTTTCACCCAAAAGCTTATTACTCTTAATAAACTTGAATAAACAAAGTGTTGAGAAGATTTCAGGCCATCTGGAGAAAAATTCTTACTTACCTATATGTAGGATAAACATGCAGAATTTCCACTGTAAAAACTGCATCAAGTAAAATCTTCTAAGGTTTTCACAGTGAGCAAATGCAGAAATGCTCTTTGTTTCTGAATCCTTTCCCTTGCTCACACAGCATTAGGTCTGGACAATTCCCAGGCAGAGATTATCTCAGTTTTACCAGGAATATTTCTAGTAATGCAGATTTAGCATCCCCTGTGTTTCTGTCCCGATCATTGCTTTTTTGTTCTCATTGCACCTTTGCTCTGCACGGTTGTATTCTAAATGGAAGAGCTTTACTCTGTGTATGACACCATCTGATGTCATTAGAAAGCACTGCCAACTGAAAACAAACCTATACATCCTGGAACTGGAAAATGTTGATTTTTTTTAGGGGTTAATGACACCTATTGAGCTGGGTGCTCTGAATCTGGGAGCTGAGCTGCCAAACACAGATCCTAGGTGAAGTGCTCTTGTTGTGACAACCTGGAGGGTGGCACAAAGTTAAGACCTGTGCACCTGAAGGCCCTGCTGCCCACGGAGTGCCATCTGCCACCAAAGTGGAAGAACTATTCTAAAGCAAATAATTAGCAGAGGTAAAAGGCCCTTAGCAGGCCCATCTAATTGTTCACTTGATGCTCCAGTTAAGATATCAGTGCATATTATGAATTTGCCCAGTCTCTGCTGTGATGGAGATACCTAGGACCCCAGAAGAGACTGGCTGGTGATCTCTCAGCCTACCCTCTGCAAACTGTCATTTCTGAGGTAAAGACAGACTAGCTGCTTGAGCTTTACATATTTGCTATAGCAATATTTTCTGGCATGGTTCTTGATGTCACTGTTAGATAACTGTTTTGATACCAGCTCCATGGAGGACGCTGCTGCCTTTCCTTCATGCCATCACCTGAAGCAGAGCTGGTTTTGACTCTGGACCAGCATAACTCTGTACAGTCACTCCGATATCTGCATATAATGTCCCAGGAGAGCTTATTTAGTTTGGGTTAGTGCTTCAGGTCACAGTGATGGATTTAATCTAAAGAAGGATGTCTCATACTTCTTGAGATACCTCATGGTCCTTGCTCTGGCCAGCGTGGAGAGTTTCCTAGGCTGATAGGCATGCAGTGTCTTAAGGCTACCATCTGCTGGCTAATGGGAGCAAAATGAGTCAGTGATTTGTTAAGTCCCTCTGTTCACTAAAGTGAATGCTAGAGCCATCTTAATCATCAGGTAGAGATTGAAGAGCAAGTAAGAAAGCTGCAATTACAGTGATATGGGTCTTAAATAATGTCAAATTTAAACTGACTGCTTTAAGCCTTGACAGAAGAATTAAATTTTATCAAATATTTTCTGACTTCAAAAGGTCCATTACAGTTTACTTGACATTATCTTACTAGGAACCTGTGAGTCACAGTTCTGATCTTTTGCATCCTTTTATGGATTTTCTTAGCTTGGTTGGTCTAGAAAACAGCATTTTCAAAGGAATCAAAGAATTTTCAAAGTTTCTATGTGCCCTTATGCTCTCTTCCCGATGTGCCTGTCAATGTTGTTCCTCATGATTATTTTAGCTACAAAAAAAAAATCATGAATAGTAACTACTCTCCTTGAAAACTCCTCTCTTTTTCAGCCTTATTTTAATATTGGGAGAATTTCACTGAGTTGTTTATGCTCTCGACTAACTGTGTACAAGCAGGGTCCCAGCAATGTTAAGCTATGCCAATATGAATCTGAGGCAGAAAAAAAGGAAGGATTTGTACAGAATTGTGTTTATTCTAGGTGATACCTATGTGCAGTTCCAAAGGCTGGAAGATTCCTTTGCACAGGAATTTCATTTGATTTGCTATTAAAGCAACCTCTGGGCTTCCAAAATTACTGGAACATTTAATTTATATAGGTGCAATAATCTTGCTTTTTTCTTACCATACTCATTCATTCAACTGATGTTACTGTGAAGAGTCTTTTCTCCTATTCTTGTGAGTAACCCAAAATGTGGCTGTATTCCATATCTATCTGTGCCCAAAAATTGTTACTGTCTCTTTGGGAGCCTGCAGCCAGACAATGGAACCAGGATGGCTGTGGGGGTGTTGCTGCAGTCCCTTTCCAAGTTTGAGGTGGGATGCAGGGAGCCATCTCTCTCTCCTGGCAGCGTTTCCTGAAGGCTCTGCTTTGGAACGGGTAGCTTTGGGCTGGTGACAGTAGCCACCTGGAAAAACTGCATTTCACAATCAAAAACTGTTCCAGAGTGAACTTTGCAAAATCTATGAGCAGTGCAAAGCTTGAGCTGGTCCCTGGGGCTGGATGTATCCACGTCGGTGCCTATAGGGGTGTTCTTCCCCCTGAATTTAATGATTTTGTATCTAGTTGTTATTTAATGTCATTTTTTGCCTGTTGCTGTTTTACTTGTTATTAAACTTATTTTTCCACTTTTATCTACTCATGTTAATTTCTTAATGGTGGAAACAGATTGATTGAAACTAAAGGGAGTAATTTTAGAGTGTTTACCTCTTTAAATTTTCTTAAACCTAGCCATCTGTGTATGCATAAAAATTCGTATTATCATTAATCTTACTGTAACAATAGAGTTTAATGCATTTTTTTCACTGTATTTTCTTTTTCAGTTGCAAATGAGACAGGTGACAGACATCCACGACCGCTTTTACAATTTGCCCGTAAGTAGCCTTTTTCCTTTTCACTGATTGATTTCTATACTGGCTGTAAAAATTAAAAAAAATTAATAATTCTTTTAATCTCATATTGTGTCTGCCCTATATTATGTGTCATTTACAGTAGTAAACTGAGGAACCATAATATTTGATTGGAAAAGTCACCTGCAGAACTTCAGTCTTACTGAACAGAGTTGAGGCAAATTTAAATGAATGGAGGGCATTTTGGCCTTACTATAATTTCAAGCATAAAAGTTATAAATGTCTCAAAGACACCGAAGTTCACTATGGTGCTTACAAAGAGCTTTGTGTCAACTCTTAGAAATAATACATGAAAAATGTTATTAAACCTTAGTGGTATCTCCTTTATCACTTTGCTTCACTCAAAAAGATTAAAAACTAAAACTATGGCTTGAGATTTGACCCGAATTTGAATAAAAAGAAAGGGAATATTTGGTAATGTAACACCAACTGACCATGACTGTGACCATATGAATTACTAGAAGGATAGGATAGAATATGTGGAAATGAGGATAAGGATAGGGCATCCCAATCATAATATGTGCAGTTTCATGGTGATTTGTGATCACTTAGTAGGAAAAAAGTCTCTTCATTCCTAAAAGGAGGCGAGCATTTGTCATCATCATGGGCAGTGCAGCTCAAAACATTAAAATACTTTACATCTACAGTGCAGTATTTTGAACAGTCACAGGATGGCATTCTGAGCCTCCAGCTCAGCTGTAAGGTAATGTACCCATCTTTCACAGGGTACAATAAAATGAGGGGGAAACATTTTTGCAAACCTTTAACCTTATTCACAAGGATTTAAAATTAAAGTTGTTGAGGACTACATCTAGTGCAGGTAGCTTGCTGGGCAGCCTATGGCTCAGCAGAAAGACCCCAGACAATTGAGCACATGGACTGTAAAGGTATAAAAGCCCAGGGATTGCTTGGTTCAGAATCCCTCCTCCTCAGCACCCAGCTCAAGCTGGTTTTTTGTCTGTACCAGATCAAATTATTTTAAGGATCCAGATATCTGACACTGCTATGGGAAACCCGTGTCCAAGCAGGTAAGGGGGGTCTTGTCTGACTGTATGAGAGTGCTGTGTGTAGGGAGTCAAGCAGGGAAGCTGTTGG
This sequence comes from Sturnus vulgaris, assembly GCF_052056855.1. Taxonomy (NCBI): domain Eukaryota; kingdom Metazoa; phylum Chordata; class Aves; order Passeriformes; family Sturnidae; genus Sturnus; species Sturnus vulgaris. The sequence goes on along the minus strand of NC_142243.1, from coordinate 61,365,655 downwards.
CTTATCAGAGCTGGCTGCTGTGAAGGGGCTTCAGTCGCAGAAGTGAAAATCTCAGGTGGTGAGAGTGTGACTGCTGGAGTGAATCCCGGATGGTAGACAGGAAGGTTTCCTTGCAAACACAAAAAATGTTTTGTGGATTTGGCTGAACTTGGTTCAGAGAGAAAAGGCTGAGTTGTTTATACTTAAGAAAAACTGACGAAACCAAACACCATCAAGAAAACAGCCCAACCACTTTTAGGAATTATTTGTGCCAGTAAAAACTCATAAGCATTTTACAAGGTTATGTGTGAAACTTTTCAATATAGTGAGCTGTAGACAGTGTTTCAATCTACAATGATTCCTTCAAGAGTCTAGCCTAAGGGTCTATTTGACATTTTTGTGGACTTCTTAAAGGATTTTCTTCTTTCACAACTAAAAAATAAGCAATTGGTATGCAGATGAAACATTTCTGGTGAGCCCACAAAACACTAGCTAGTTCCTCACTTTGATCTGTTGCTACTCTGTGCACATGGAGACTCTTCAAAGGAAGGATTCAGGGAGACCTGCTTGGAGAGGCACACTCATCTTCAAAATGTGTGGTATTTTTGTCTTAACTTTTTATGTGAATTCAGATTTATATATATAATTGTCTGTGAATTTATTGTTGGGATGTAAACTTAAAAAGCCATGTGAAGACTGGGTTTTTCAGAAGGTGCACATCAGCTGAAACAACATATGTATGAGATTTTCTGTGAACTAGTACTTGTTTATAATGATATCTTATATATACTTTTTGAAGATATTTTTAAAAGCACATTTTTCTACATGTACATTTATATTAGCTAAGAGAATAATAAACATGCAAATAATATTTGAAGACTATCTGTTGTAGTTGCTCTCAAGGAGATTTTATTGGTTTTATTCCTAAATGGAGGGCATCACCTGTGACCCAGTTTAGTAGCATGGTCACAGCAGCAGCAGGAAGCATTTCCGCTTTTCAAAATAGTGTTATTTATATTAACTTGGGAAGCACTTTTTTTTTGTTCTTGTTTATTTTCTTCTAGGGGGGAGGATAATATGCAAAGAATTTTTAAAAAGGAAAAAATTTAGATAAGAAAATGCTTTAAATTTTTGTTGTGGTTTTCAAGAGGTAAAGCTAGGGAATCTGCAGAGAATTTTGGCACTTGCTGCACTGCAATTAAGGTATAACATTATTTGTTGTTGGACAACATGCAGATGACTTCTTATTAGAAAATAGAGATGAGAATGTTTGTATACCAGATGCACTAGATGTATACTCTATATATTGCCCTAGCAAAGAAGGGATAGCCTGCACCTCTATCTAAACTTCAGCTGTCTCAAAACAAAGTTACAATATTTTATCTTTTTTTTTGTAAAGGGACGGTGAATGACAGACTGTCGCGTTCCACTGGGAGGAACTGCGAGTTCTTTTAAAAATAGATGGTCAAGGCCGAAATTAATTCAAACAAGGCAAACATTGTATCTGTTTATTGGTCACGAAAAACAAAAGGAAAAAGGACTTGCCCAAACAAAAGAGGTCTGGAAAAGACTTGAAAGAAGGAAGGGAAATGGAAAAGGAGTGGGGGAGAGGGGAGAGAGGGTGGCTTAGTGCGGTCGGTGTCCCGGCTGGGGGCGGCGCTCGCTGCCCGCAGTGCCCGGGCCGGCTCTGACCGAGCCCGCGGCTCCCGGAGGCTCCACGGGCGCGGCTCCCGCCCCGACGGCTCCGGGCTCGCTGCGAGAGGGAGCTGCGAGCTCCAGGACCCTGGACAGGGACACGGCCAGGAGCCGGGGCAGGGCTGAACGCAGGGACACGGGCAGGGACACGGGCAGGGACACCGGGAGGCAGCACAGGTGCCAGGGCGACCAAGAGCCAGCGAGGGCAGGCTGGGGCCAGGGCAAAGGAGGGAGAGGGCAAACCGATAAACAGCAGTGAACCCCAGCGAGTAGCAGCGAGTCTGGTATAACGCAGTTATACCCCCTAGTCCCTCTCAAAGTCTGCCCGCGGACAGATGACCACTGTCCCAGTCCAACCTTTCTTTGCCATCCGCTGGTGGACACCTTTCATGAACGGATTGGAGAAGCCCCTCGACGATGTCACCTACTGACTGCCTCATCTGAGGTGTTGCCAGGCGAAGTCCCCCTAGAGATGAGGCTTCCCCCACTCCTGGTTGCCTCCTGCAAGCTGCATGTGTACACTCCCTACCCCCACGTCTCTGACAACCACGACAACCAGGGTTGAGACAAACTAAAGTGACTAAATCAAAACTAAATTGGCTCCTCACACAGACCCAGAAAGAATACAGGCCATAATTAAACTCCCATGTCTGACTGTGAACAAGCAGGTATGAAACTTTCTTGGAGCTGTGGGATTTTGTTAGCTGTGAATTCCTGTATTAGGAGAATTGATGAAGTCTCTGAAAAAACCAAAAACGAAGAGTTAGATTTTATTGCATGGGGCTCAGTGAGAGCTTTTAAAGTAATCAAAGGGGTTTTGGAGCTTTTGGCATCTGCTTCAGCTCTCAGACTCCCTGATTAAATCAAATCCCTTTAATCTTTAAGTACATGAACATGAGGTATAGCCAATGGACCTCACCATAAACCAGTTGTATATATCACTCAGTTCAACTAGATCCAGTTGCAGTGGGATCACCAGCCTATACCAAATCAGTGACAGAAAGAGCAACAGTATTGGAGAAGAGCTGCCTCCTTTTCCTGAATCATTCTGTGATAGTCCATATCCCAGGTAAGCTGGAAGTAATGTTGAGACCCAAGTAATGTAGGCAACCCAAGCTTTATGGACACAATGGGCACATAGATATGAACTAATCCTCCTAATGGCCACTAATTTAGTCTTAAAAAGCTGTAACACCTTGAAATCTGCAAGTATAATAACTTTGCCTGATGATTTGAGGCTGCACCTTGAATCCTTACTACAAGAAAGTCATTGAAGTTCTAGAACATTACCAAAGAATGGCAATGAAGCTGGTGAAGGACCTGAAGCACAAGTCTTATGAGTAGCAGCTGAGGGAGCTGGGGTTATTTAGTCTGAAGAAACGGAGGCTAAGAACAGACTTTATTACTCTCTACAGCTACCTGAAAGGAGGCTGTAATGAGGTGAGGATTGATTTTTTACCAGTAACAAGTCACCAGATGAGAGAATATGGCCTTAAGTTGTGCCAGAGAATATTTACATTAGATAGTAGGAAAAATGTCTTTACTGAGAAGACAGTCAGGTACTGGAACAGGCCCAGGAAAATGCTGGAATCACCATCCTGGGAAGTAGTCAAAAAACATATAGATGTGGTACATGGCCCTGTCTGGTGGTCTACGTGGCAGTGCTTGGTTAGTGGCTGGACTTCATGGTCTTTCTCAGCCTTAAAGCTTCTGTGATGGAGAACATCACCATTGTGTGCAAGTGATGGATTTCAGGTAAAACACAGACTGAGTTAACTGATGTTCTGTTATGTAACCCTGTTGGTATATGAATGTGAGACTCAGAAGCTGACAGAAAAATGAATCTGTTTATTGCAGAGTTGAGACAGTACTTACACACTTAGTGTGAGAATCTTTGCTCAGTCCTTCACACACAACCTGGCTGTAGGCCTGTGATAAATCCATCAGCCTGGCAGTTTGTTAGTTTTCTCAAGGCTTGCAACCAATCTGTTATTGGTTGTTCAAGCCACCAGCAATAAAATAACAAAGAGAAGTCTGAGGGCAATTGAAAGAAACTTCAGGACCTTGGGATGATTAGTTGAGGAATCAAGAGCACAGGTAGTGATTTCCTTTGCCCTTCTGGTAACAAGAAATAATATTGATAAGAATGCATCAGGTCAATGTTTGGTTCCAAGCCTAGTGTTAGGAAGGAAAAGTCCTATTTTTTTTGATCATAGGATGATCTATTTAACACCTGCTCTACTGCCATCTGATGGGATGCACCTTTTTCAGAAAGGAAGAAGAGTTCTAGCACAAGAGCTAGTAGGTCTTGTTGATAGACCTTTAAGCAAGCTTGGAAGGGGGAAAGGGAAAATACCAGGCTTGCCAGTGATGAACAATGGGATGGTGTGCCAAAAACCAGAAGCAGCTGTGCACTAATAGGATCCCTCAATCTGCTTCATGAAGTGTTAGCTACAATGTACCATGCCTGAAATGTTTCTACACTAATGCATATAGCTTGAGGAACAAACAAGAGGTGGCTTTGGCCCAGTCCCAGAGATTTGATATCACTGGCATAACTGAAACCTGCTGGGATGAGTCCTATAATAGAAGGGTCAGAATGTATGGAACTCACAGTTGGCAATGGCACAGTTGGGGGTATCTGTATAAGTATCAAGGGATAAACAAATAATGTTAATGTCATAATGTTAATGTGAATCTACTATAGACCTCCTAGCCAGGACAATGATACTGATAAATTATTCTTTGATGAACAAAGAGACACTTCCAAGTCAACTGCTCTTGTCCTTATAGTGGACTTCTATTTGGTCTACATCAACTGGGAGCTTCACACAGCTGGTCCAGCCCAGGCCAGAAGATTGCTAAAAGCCTGGATGACAACTTTATGGAACAGGTCCTAAGGGAGTCAAAAAGAGACCCTCTTTGATCTGGTGCTTGTCAACAGAGAGGATCTCATGAGCAAAGTGATCTTGGCCACAGTGACCACAACTTGATTGAAATCTCCATTGACAGGAGGAAAAGTGCCAACAAAACTTCAATTTGACATGAGGAGAGCAGACTTTGGATTGCTCAGGGAATTAGTTTGTAAAATCCCCTTGGAAAACATTTTTGCAGGTGCTGAGGTGCATCGGTGCTTGTTACTTTTTAAACATCATCTCCTAAGGGTACAAGAGTAAGCAATTCCCAAATGCTAGAAGTCCATCAGGCAAAGGCAGAAGGCTGGCTTGGCTGAACAGGGATCTTGTCTTGGAAATAAGGCAGAGAAAGGAAGATATATGTGCAGTGGAAGCAAGGTCAGGTGACATGGGAAGAATACAGAGATACTGCTTCCTGCTGTAGGGAGAAAAATTGTGTGTCCAAAGCTCAATTAGAGCTAAAGCTGGCCAACAGGTATGGGACAATAAAAAGAGTTCAAAAAACTATATTATTGGCAAAAGGCAGTGCAGAAATAACATTGCCCCATTGCAGGATGAGGATGGTCATCTCACAGTGACATAGAAAAGGCAGAGGCATTTAATGCATTCTTTGCCTCTGTCTTCAACATGGATGGTGGACCAAGGGGGGTCTCAGTGCCCTCAGCTGGAGGACCACTGCTGTGAGAATGATCAAGACCCAGTTGAACCTGAATTTGTGTAGGATCTGCTTCTTCAGCTAGATCCCTCAAAATCTATGGGACTTTCATCCAAGAATCCTCAAAGGTCTAGCTGATGTAATTGCAAAACCTATTCTGATGATTTTTGAGCAGTCTTAGGAATCTGAAGAGGCCTCAACTGACTGGAAGCTAGCAAATGTTGTCCCAAGTTTCAAGAAGAGCAAGAAGGAGGACCCTGGAAACTACAGGCCTGCCAGTCTCACTTCAGTGCCTAGTAAAATAATGAAAAAGATTATTCTGAGAAGTATTGAAAAACTGGAGGAAATGCAGTGATTGGTCACAGCCAAGCATAGTTTTGTGAGTGAAAAGTCCTGCTTGTTGAATATGATTTCCTTCTACGACCGGGTAACCCACTGAGTTCATCTTGGAAAGCCAGTGGATGTAATCTGTTTGGATTTCAGCAATCCTTTTGATACTGTCTCTCACAGGATCCTTCTCAACAAAATGTCTAGCGTGCGACAGAATAATCATGTTACACAATGGATGAGAAACTGGCTCACAGGTCAGACACAAAGAGTTACAGGGAATGGAGTAACATCAAGCTAATGACCTCTCTAGTGGGGTTTTGCAGGGCTCAATCCTCAGCCCAGTTTTCTTCATTAAGGACTCGGATGCAGGACTTGAGGGAATATTAAGTAAGTTTGCTGTTGCCCCTAAACTGGGAGGAGCTGTCGACTCCCTTGTGGGCAGAGAGGTTCTGCAGAGAGATCTCGAAAAATTCAAGGGTTGAGCAATCAGCAACCATATAAATTTTAACCAGTCAAATGCTGGATTCTGCACCTGGGGCATGGTGTAAGGCCTCTAAAACTGGCTTGATAAGCCACTTAAAAGTGCTTGCTTCTTTTTAAGTACTTGGAGTTAGATGTGTGGAGATATACCAACAAGATATTCTCAAGAGGTCAAAACAAAAAAACTTTACTGGCAACCTCAGAAAATCAGAGAACTTTGGCAAAAGCATTCAATCAACATAGAACATTTCACCAAGCAGTAACTTAGCCCATTCAACTTAGCAAACTCCAAACACATCTGATTTTATTTTACTAGAAACTCTGAGAGCAGGGAATTAGAAGAAGAAGAAAGAGAGAGGAAAGATAGAGAAAAGAGCAAATATAGATGCCAGTCCTGGTTGCAGCAGCATTCCACTGAGAGAAATTTCAAGAGGAGGTAGGGTCAGGTCATGTGCATGCCTCAAGTGCTGGGTTAAGTACTCTTTGGCTTTACTGGGCCCTTCCCCAAGGTGGGGCTTCTGGTCATCTGGCTACACTGGGCTGAGACTTGGACTCCAGGGGTGGGTTGTAGCACGCTGCCTCCAGTGTGCCAGGGATTGCCAGCCACCATGGGGTTGGAATACAGGTCTACAGGGATGGGGTGTGTGAAGCAAGGCCATCACCTCATCAAAGCAAGGCCCAACCTTCCCCTTCCCTGGCATGTGCCTGAAATGTTTTGAGCCTGCAATCCTTCCAGCCTCTCACACACGGCATCTGTGACTGTGTGTACACCAGGGAATGAAAGTTTGGAGAGCAGTGCTGCAGAAAGGGACCTTGGATGATGGCCAGTTGACTATGAGTCAACAGTGTGCTTTAGAGGAAAGGAGGGCCAACTGTGTTGGGGTTTAATGGGATTTAATGGGGTTTCCATTAAGCACAGCCCTTCAAAGGAAGAGATTGTCCTGCTCTACTGTGCTCCAAAGAGGCCTCGGTACTGGGTGCATTTTCGGGGACCGCAATATAAAACTATCAGAGAGGTCCACGAGAAAGGTGAAAAGTCTGGAGAGAAAGCCTTAGGAGAAGTGACTGAGATCACTTGTTTTGTTTTCCCTGGAGAAGAGGAAACACAGAGGAGACCTCATTGGTGTCTTCAAGATCGTCATGAAGGAAGTGGAAGGGCAGGTACTGATCTCTTCACTCTTGTGACCAGTGACAGGACTTGAGGAAATGGCATGAAGCTGAGTCTGGGGAGATTTAGGTTAGATATCAGGAAAAGGTTTTTTACCCAGAGGAAAAAGTACCAGATTGGGCACTGGAATAGGCTCCCTAGGAAGGTAGTCACAGCACCAGACCTCTCTGAGTTCAAGAGCGTTTGAACAATGCTCTGAGGCACATGATATAATCCTTGGGACTGTCCTGTACAGCACCAGGAGTTGGACTCAATGATCCTGATGGATCACTGCCAACTCAGGATACTCTATGATTCTAAATGGCCTTACTGTTTCAGGGTGTTCCTATTTTGCTGTTAAAATTTTAGGTTAGGAAAAATGGATACACCATTCTTACATCAAATGAGTAGTGGATAACCAACCAGTTGGGCAATAACTAACTCCTGAGAATGCTTTTCTGTATTGGTAATTATTTAAGCACTTGTGCATAAGAATCAGTAGTCTTGTACTCTGCCCTATGAAAATCATCCTAGCATTTATTTTGCTGTGTTTGTTACTTGTAATAGTGTTGTATGTAAGAGTAGTGGTTAACTTTCTTGAAAGGTTTTTCTTTTCCCTTTTAATGTATTAGCAGGTATGCTAAATAAAAAAAAAATGAAGACTGTTGAGGATTCTACCTAGTGCAGGTAGCCTGGCATGCAAGTTACAGCTTGTGCCATGGGTGTGGGGAAATAGACAGCCCCAGGCAACAAGACATGACCATTTGTATAAAAAGGGCATGGGGACCTGAGCATAGTCTAGTGAGGGGAGAATGGTCAGAGTGGCCAGTTACACAGAGACTCTGGCAGGAGCCAGTGAAGGATGAGAAGACCTCAGAATAAATATCACCATTGAAATGGGTGCATAGACTGTAAGGATAAAAAATCCAGGGATTTCTTTTTTGGGATACCTCCCTGGAGACACCCAGATTCAGCTGTGATAGTGTGGAGCAGCATGGGAGCCAGATGTGCTATGGGAAACCTGGGGACAAGCTGGAGAGGAAAAATCTTCTCTGACTGTGTGATTGTAATGTAAGTAGTGAGTCAAGTGGGGTGCTGTCAATTCACTGGAGCTGTCCTCTGCAAAGGGGCTTCAGTCCAAACAATGAAAGTCTTGGATGGCTGGAGTGTGAGTGGGTTCTGGATGATTAGACAGAAAAGTTTCCTAAACAGTTATCTACAGAACAGCTGTACCATTACAGGCCCTTGAGTAATAATATTGTATAGATGTTGCTTTTATTTCTGCTGTTACTGTGTAGTCATTACTTGGCTTTGGACTAGCCCATGTGAGAAGTTATGTTTCTAGCTATTGTAGCACAGGGCTTGGCACAGAATCTCAAGGCTACCTGCAACTCTGGGTAAATATAGTTCTTGTACCTTAGGTAGTTGCTCAAATTCAAGAGCAAAGAGAGTATGAAGTTTTCCTGATTACCTGGAAAATAATTCTGAACATAATTATGGGATGTGGAAAGTAGATGAGAATTATTACTGATCTTCTGTCTTTATAAAATTTAGACTGTGTGAAAATAAGATATTTAAGACAATCAGCAAAAAAGTGCTGCTGGCTCCTGTCCATAGCAGCAAATACTGCTGCTTCTGACAGCATAGATTTTTGTGATTTATTCTCTTGAGGCATGGGGTAACAGCTCTCCTGGTTGGTTTTGTCTTTTGTATTTAGTGTGTATTGCATCAAAAAGTAACCCTTAATCCATGTATTAGGTCCACTGGATAACTGATCTGAAACCTGAGAAAATACTGGAAAATTTTACCTGTATAGTTCCTAATTAAAATCAGTTGCTGGCTTCAGAGATACCCCATTTTCCAGATTAAAAAAAAAAAAATTACATATTGCTATAAAGCCCTTGGAGAATGACTACTAGCAGAGTTGGTTTGTATTAGTGTTTTGGAATGTGGTAAGATTAATGCTTGCTGCACCTCTGTTATGGGAAATCTGAAATAGTAATCAGCATTTCAGTACCTACCTGTTCTTATTTGGTCTTCTAGTTCAGTCATGTATCATTCTAGAATACTTGAAAATTAGAATATGACAGAGGTGTTCAGTATGGGAGTATTGCTGGGATTTTCAGAAATGCCTGATTTATTCAAAAACTCTTTGGAAATATTTGAAAATGTGAAACAGACACTTAACAAAATTTAAGTCATGTATTCTCTTCTACAGCAGGGTGGATGTCTGATTGAAGGATGCTACTTGTACTTTGTAGGTGGAACTAGACTTAAAAATAAGCATGAATTCTCTGAATGACATGCAAGAGCCACTTGATGGCACTTCTAAATAAATGTAAAAAAAAAAATCCATATAAATATTTTGTCATTTGAATATCTACTGTGAAAAGCTGAAGTTTGACAGAAATTAAATATATTTGCTGGTACTAATCCTGCAGTGACCTCTTACCTATAATTTGACCACTACTAACTAGTCTAAAGAATGTCAATGATGAGTATTGTATTGATATGTTACTTTGATTTTTTTCCCAGTTCTTTGGCTAAAGACCCACATCAACACATACTAAGTTAAAACCTAAGTGTGATGTGGAGAGGATGTTTTTTTTATTGAGGTGTGAAAGCTTCATGTTCTGTAATAAAATATTTTTATGGGAAGTATTTCAGTTTTGCATTTGGAATGACCCTGATGTTGGTGCTTATTTCCACTTCAGACTTTTTTTCAGGTTTTCAGGTTTTCAGGCTTATTCCCAAACTGTGGTCATGCAAAGGAAAAATGATAGCAGACCACCTTTGCTTTTCAGAATTCTGACACACTGGGCAATAAGCCTATGAATTTATTTTCCTTCTCACTCTGTTTTTTCAGGGTCTAAATCACAAAACTGCTTATGGAATACCATTATCGGTGGGCTGGCCAGCAACCACAAGGAAAGGCCAAAGCTGACCATTATCAATGACCCTAGACCTCCTGAAGAAATTTTAGCAGATGAACTACCGCCAGTGGACAGTCCTGAGGCACTGGTGAAAACATCTTTCAGGTCTGACTAAGTTTACTTCATTTATTATCGAGAAGATATCTTTTTAAGATTAAATCTGCAGTGTGGGTTTGATGACAGAAATTGATACTGAAAGATTCTGTAATGCTGTGTATCTTTGTACTGAAAAAGAGCGTAAAAAGAAATCCATAAATAATATTGACGGGATTTTCCTTTAATTTCTTATATTCATTAGCCTCCCTAAAAGATTATTTACTAGGCAGAAAGTCTGTAACTAGTCAGCAAAAACAGCTCATTACATGAAGATGTCTTTGAAGGTTGGTATTGTTTCATTTGGAAGTGATTTAATGATGAATAATTGCACTTTAGGTCAGATGATGTGCTTCATTGATGCAAGGGTGAGTTAGAGCTTTTCCTATTGATGTAATGTCTTGAGAACTGTCTAGTCTTAATTAATTATGAAGGGGAAGAACTCTGACCAGGGGTTTGCAAAAAAGTGATTTCTGCTGTTGTAGAGTGATATATCTATGTTTTAAAGTGAGATCTATATATTGCTATGTTTTCTACTCTTTATTTAATGCTGTTGATATGCAATTGCCATATATTTCTTGGAAACATATTTTCTGAAAATTTGTCTCTCAAAGTGAGGTAAAATAGGGAAGCCATATGGCATACAATGGATTTTTGACTGGAATGTGAAAATTGGTGTGCCCAGAAAAAGCAAAGTGAGTGGCAGAATCGATTTTTCTAAATGCTTTTTGAGCTTATTTGTTGATTGTTGAAAATTTGTGCTCTACTCTTCTTTTGAATTAAACATACCTGTGTTTAAAATAATGTTCCTTGATTTGGATAAATTTCTCTGACTACAGTGATTTTGATTATACCTGAGTCTGTGAAGCTTATTTCACTCTTCATATAATTATTGTTTTGAAGGTACTTGATCAAATCATTATATTAGGTAGCAATTTTAGGTATTTGTTCATACTGCTTGATGTTTAAAAGCATAATACCATAAAATGAATTTATGCCAGTCTATATAAATAACCCTGTAATTTCATAGTGGATTTTCATTCTTTAATATTCACATTTAAATGATTCAGGACAAGGGTTTCAGAGCCTGGATCCTCCTTTTATGATGGCCTATGGTACTTAATGCCTTAAAAACTTTGTATCTCTGATACTTAGAATCTCTAATTTCAAGAGATCTAAGTATTTGTCAGCTTTTATTTCTGACAATATATGGGTAGCAGCATTCCTTACATTGCCATTGTCAAGATAATTTTAAACATTTAATGCAGCATTTCAAGTGGTATAGCATAAAAAGGACTGATGAGTTGGGAAATGTAATTTAACAAAACAGTTTTGCTAATACAGGTTAAAACGCTTTATAAACATCACAGAGCCTTTGTATTATATCAATATAGATGTTACTGTACAATGTGGCATTTTGGGGGGGCTTTATAGATGGAAATAAAAACAAATTGTTGTCACAAAATAAATAGTAAATGCCTAGTTTTCCAAAGAAACAAAGCCCTGTGTGTGCTGAAGAGCACTGAACACACATCTCTTGTGTGGATGAACTATTAGATGGGGACCAGGCAAGGAGAGCATTTCCCACTGTAAGTGAAGATCAGGTTCATGGCCACCTGTGGAAAGTGATTCTACTTAAGTCCATGGACTGAAGTAAAATGCATTGCAAGAACTGGCCAATGTAATTGCCAAGCCAACTCTCCATGATATTCAAGAAGTTGTGGCAGTCAGGTGAAGACCCTGGTTACTGGAAAGAGAGATACATGGTACCCATCTCAGGAAAAGGTAGAAGGGAGAATCCTGGGAACTACCAACCTGTCCATCTCTCTTCTATGCTTAGGAAGATCATGGAACAGATCCTCCTAGAAGCCATGCTAAGGCACATGAAAGGGAGGTGAGCTGAGACAACCAGCACAGTAAAGTCCTGCCTGATCTAGAAACCTTAGCGACCTTATACTATGGAATGATTACATCAGTGGGCAAGGGAAGGGATCTAACCTGGATTTAGGAAAATCTATCTGGATTTATTTAAGGCCTTGGATATGGTTCCCCACAACATCCTCTCTCTAAATTGGAGAGATGGACTGGTGGGAGGGACTGTTCACTGAAGGAGGAGTTGGTTTGACAGTCACATCCACAGGGTAATCAACAGCTTGGGGACCCAATGTGGGCCCCTGAGGAAGGTGTCCATATTTGGGCCAGTGCTACTTAATGTCTTTATCAGGGACATAGACAAAGGGACTGAATTTACCCTCAGTAAATTTGCAGGTGACACCAGATCAAGTGGTTGGCTCATCTAAAGTACCAGAGGTACCTGGACAAGTTTGAGAAAAGGGCCCATTGGAACCTCATGAGGTTCAACAAGCTGGAGATTCAAATGCCAGATTCTGCACCTGGCTTGAGGTAACTGCCAGTACTATACCAGCTGGAGGATGAAGAAATTGAGAGCAGTCTTGCAGAGAAGGACTTGGGGATGTTCTGGTGCATAAGAGGCTAAATATGACCCAACGGAGTGTGCTCACAGCCCAGCAAACTGTGTCCTTGTCTGAATCAAAAGACCGAGGCCAAAAGGTCGAGGGAGATGATTCCAGTCCCCTACTCCACTCTCATGAGACCCCACTGGGATATTGTGTCCAGTTCTAGAGTTCTCAAACACAAGAAAGAATGGATCTGTTGGAGCAGATCCGGAGGAGGACCCCAACAATGATCAGAGAGATGGAAAACCTCTCCTATGAGGAAAGGCTAAAAGAGTTGGAGCTGTTCAACCTGGAGAAAAGAAGGCTCCAGAGACACTTCCTCATGACCTTACAGTTCTTAAAGAGGGCTTATGGGGGAGATAGAGACACACTTTTCAGTATGTCCTCCTGTTACAGGACAAGGGGTAATGATTTTAAACTGAAGGGGTGTCGATTTAGATTAGCTAGAAGGAAGAAAATTTTTTATACTTTGGAAATGGTAAAAAACTGGAACAGTTGCCTAGAGACATAGTAGATGTCTCATCCCTAGAAATATTTAAGGTTAGGTTGGACTGGATTCTGAGCAACCTGATTTAGTTGATGTTCCTGGGGCTGAACTAGATGACCTTTAAACAGTCTCTTCCAACTCACAATATTTTATGATTTTATGGTTTTAAGGTGATGTCAATGGGAGTAACAGCTATGAGCCTTACTTCACTGTCTTGTCTCAGTTATAACGAGTGCCTTTCTCCAGTCACTTAACAGAGAGACACCTTCAGGAATTCTGCTTTACCATGTCTCACATTTTGAGAATCTCTGAACATCAAAGCTTGGCTGTGTCTACTTAAAGCAATATGTGGGGTCTGAAAATTGGAGAGGGAGGTCGTGTTGTGCAGGACAGATGTGACTATGCAAAGAACAGGTGTTTAAAGCTAATTGATGGGTAGAATAAAGCCCATATTCTGTCCTTGCTAGGTCTCAATATTTGTTTACTGCCTGTTTTATTTGGATTAAAAAAAACCCCAACACATACACAAATAAGAGAGATGAGTTTCACTTTGCCTAACTTGTTAAAATAATAAACAAAATCACTGCACAAAGGTGAGCACGTGAAATACACTTTCTTGTATTTTAAACAGTTTGTACATCTGTTGTACATCTGTTGTAGATGTACAACAGATCCAGGTCTCATTTATCATTAAAACATTGTTAGTCTCTCTTCTTTTTAATCATGGATAGACTATGTTGGGCCTGACACACACAGAGGGTAGATATATTTTTGAAGCCAAATGTTGTATACCTGTACAAGCACGTGAATCTTAAATGTCTGTGTGACATTAATGTATACAAGGCTGTTCCAGGGACTGTTAGCTGCCTGACTTAGTGAATTTGCCAGCCTAGTCTTCCCTTCAGATTTATAGAAGAAACTACATATGGGTGGGAAATTGTGTATAGGAAAATACATGAATTTAAGTATAGTCTTTATCTTGATAAGGAAGTGTTTAATAAAGTATTACTTAGTTATCTCCACCATGAGAGATTAATAGCCTCTACATACTAATATCAAACTGGTATGGCTTGCAATCCCTGTTGCCATAACTCTTAGCCTGGTTTCCTAGGGGAAACTGACTATCCTTTTCCTAAGGAAATATTCTGCAGAGCAGGGTAGACTGACTTCTGTGTCCTGAGCAGTGTAATTCCTCTGGGAATGTCCACCCAAGGAGAACTGATGTGCATGTGCCTGAGGTGTCCTGGGATTTGTGGAGTGTTAGGGCTGCAAGACAGCAGGAGCATTTCTTTCCTGCAGTATGATGCAGAGGCTGCATGCTGTAATTTTAGAAACATAATACCAAATCATAGATTTTTTCAGGTAGCAAATCTGTTCTGCTTATTGCCCTTTCAGGCCATAACGGGGCAAAGGAACAGATCTTCATAACCATATATGTTCAGTGGGTTTTCTTTATGGGCAGTGAAAGGAAGCATCTTCATATCTTCAAGGTTTTCTATTTGTGTGTTTTTCCATCCAACCTGAAATTTCAATCATGCTATAGCATCCTTTTAACTTCTCTGGGTTTGTAAATACGTTTACCTGGGCATATATTGCACACCTTAAGACATAGTGCTTGGTGCGAGAGTGAAAGACTTGTGATGTAAATGAGCATCACACTGGCAGATTTACAGATGAGGGATATTTTGGAGTTGCATATATGACTGGACTGCACTAAAATTTGGAATTACGAAAATGAAGGCTCTTGCCCAAGTGGCTTACCAGTGACAGAGTGTTATGGTCTGGTTTTTAAAGTTATTGAAAATGCCTCTGCCCAAATTAAGGTGCAAATGAGACCATATGCCAAAATCAATAGTATGGATTTTATTTGATAGTGAATGGGGGGAGGGGGAGGAGGGCAGAGAGAGAGAGAGAGAAGAAAATAGGGAAGAGGTGGGGAGACAGAAAGAGAATGACAGAGACAGATTAAAAAAAATATCACCACTCCATGGATCCCAGCTATATACTGTTGATCCTCTCCAGCTGGTCTTCTGGGTGGTGAGAGTGTCCCCCAAAAGGGATAGAATCCAGTTTGGCAGTTTGACAGAGTCTCTTGCAGCAGACTCTGGATCTGTTGCATCCCTTTGCATCATGTGCAGTCCTGTGGTGCAAGGGCTCAGGAACGAGTCTGGGGAGCGCCTTGGGGGTCACTGATGGATTGTGACCCCTCTGCTGCCTCTCACGTGCATGTCCTGTGGATTGGGCCTGTGGGGCTGGGGGTATCAGAGCTGTGCTGGTTTGGGTACGGGAAGGTGGATACTCAGCGCCTCTGACCAGAGGTTACACCACAGCCCTGAAGCCTCCTCCACTCCCCTCAGCTGGGAGAAGTCTCTGTAAACTTGGCCTCTGGGGGCTGTGGTGTCCCCCACACCAAACCCAGCCAGGGATGATTTTCTGCTGTTTGGCTTTCTTATGGATGCATTCCTTTTCCTCAGCCTCGTTTGTTTCTCCCTAGACCTGGGATGATTGTCCCCTTTATCTTATCTGGGTGGCTTATCTCACAGTCCAAAGTTCCAGTCAGGCATCTTCAAAGAAGGATGAGCTTCTGTGGTTGTCTTTATACAGATTTTGCTATAATGGGCCAAACTCCTTCACTAGAATGTTTAAGGCATGAAACATTTCAGTCTCTGACACAGAGGTGTAAGGAAAAAATAAAATAAGTTGCAAATTAATCTATTAGCACTTCATTGTGTAGTAAACAAATCACTGATCTACTTGTGCTGACTCTATTTTTCTATTATTCATGTACAGAACTTCATACTCTTCAGAGTGCATGCAAGATGGTCACCCTTTCATGCTGTATCACAGTATAATCTTTGTATTAGTCACACAGCAATAATTTGAAATAACTTTCTGGATAGGTGAAAGCAGCATTGGAATCTAATATTTCTCATCTCCTCTGGAAATAAACTATGCAAGGTGAGTTGCAGTGAAGCTTATACTCAGCTGAGTGAGTAGGTGTTGTATTTGTTTTCTCACACTGAGAAATGTTTCTTCAGCTGTGAAATAAATAACTGATCATTTAAAAGGAAGACATGCATAGGTGTTTTATAATCTGAGAAGTGCAGTTACAGGACAGGAAGTTCCATGCTGGTAGGTAGCAGTATACTGACAAAATCCAGCACTTATTGCCAATAATAGTTCAGGTAATTTTATGACTAGAAAACTTCCTTTGAAAAATTACAATCTGGGTTTCAGAAGACAAAAAAAAAGCAGTCAGTGCAGAGTGAAGTATTTTCAATGCAAAATTGTGTGCAAATGTTTTTCCTTTGGTGGAAGGGCTACAAGACTTGTTGGCATTTACTACTTTCCTGATAATTTATTCTGGAAAAACAAACACAACTCAGTTAAGCCAAAACATCTTCCAAGAGGATCCTCTAACAGACTAATCGACTCATCTTTGTTGAGTGTGTATAAATGAAGAAAGGACTGTTAAGTACTTGTCTCAAAAGAAGAGTCCTCTAAGCTGCAGATATTTTCAAACAGTTAATAAAAGTGGCAGTTGTTGTTTTTGAAGAGAATGTTCCAATTTCAGAAGGCAAGTCCTCTTCTATTTTCTTCTTTCTCATGTAGTAAATTCACTGTGTCGTGTATGTCTTAGTCTCATGTTTGTCTATGCTTTGGATAGACGATGCAGCATTTTCATCTTGGATGCACATAATGAGACTCATGTCATACCTCATTAGCACAGGAATTATCTCACAAATTCCATACTCTATATGTGCAGGTACCATGGGAATCATATGAATAGCTAGGGTTTGACTAGTTGATGGTGAGATGGTATTCAAAGAAAGCTGTAATGAAAATTGCTCTAACAAGTTACTTCACATGGAGATGCATTTCTGAATGAGTGAGTATTGATAAGTAGTACAATTAATTAGGACAGTGTATAACAAAAGTCCCTGCATGTATAGACTTTGTGGCACATATACCTGTTAGCACCTATACATCAGGTAATCTTAGCAGAGCATGAGCTAAAGCAGTCTATTTTTATACTTTTTTAAAGCACAAAAACTTGGTTTTGTGAATTCATCAAGATTTTGATTAATTTTAGAACTTAGGATCTCTAAATTGTATAGGTTTTCAAGCTAAAGAGAGCAAGATTAATCTACGAATATTTACCTTCAACAACCTAGTAATACTATCTACATCATATTTCATGATATCCAATTTAATTATGAAACATCTGTGATGGAGGCTGCATAACATCTTGCCTTAAATACAGTTTTACGAAAACAGGACCAGTTTAGGAATACCGATTATGATATTTAGAGGATGTCAATGATGTTTTGCTAACTGAAGGAGACATGCAAGACTGTGATGTGAAATATCATTCATGAAGATATTGTAAGTGTACAAAGGTGAAATAGTTCTGTACCCTCTGAGCAACCTCAAGTAGTGTCTGTGTGTGTGGTGGTTTCACTCTGGCTGAAGGCCAGCTGCCCATCAAAGCCACTTTGACATTCCCCACCTCAATGGGCGGGAGAGAGACAATTTAACAAAACATTCATGAGTTGAGATAAGGATAGAGAGGGATCACTCATTGATAGCTGTCATGAACAAAACAGACCCAACATGAACAAGTTAATTTTATTTATTACCATTTGAAATCAGAGCACGATAATGAGAAGAAAAACAAATCTTAAAACCAACTTTCCCCCACTCTTCCCTCCTTCCTGTCTTAACTTTATTCCCAATTCTCTATGTCCTCCTCCACAGCAGTGCACATGGGGAAAGTTTCTACCAGCTTCTCAGAGAAGCTGCCCCTATAGATCTCTGACTATAACAGCTTTGCCACATGAATTCAATAGAGTGGATCTAGTTAGTTTTTACATAAGTGTAAAAGTAATCTTACCTCATGTAAATGATAGGGATTTTTATTTTAGTTTGCATAAATGGTGAACACATAATGCAGTTAGTGGTAAAACATAAGTGCAACATGGTTTCTTGGAAAATACAGAATGAAAATACCTTTGCTGCTATTTCATTGCAAGCTTCTTTGACCTTTGAATCAATCCCTTGAGCCACAAGACAGCTCTAGAGTAAATAATTGGAATTAAGCTTTTTCACTTTTCTCCTAGTCCTGTTTAGAGTGAAAGGTACTTTATCCATCCATCCATCCATCCATCCATCCATCCATCCATCCATCCATCCATCCATCCATCCATCCAGCAAGCCAGCCAGCCATCCATACATATACATAGAAGCATAGTTATATAGTTATATTATAAGGATGCTTCAGTCTTGAGTCTATTAAAAAAAATTGATCTCATTTTGGGAGCAAAACTTGGATCAGTTCTTGGGCCAAACAACATCTGTTGTTTGCCATTACATAACATTAGTTTAAAACAAAATACTTTATATATTTATCCACCATAAGATATGAGGGTTTAAAATCAGCCACAGAGTAGATGAAGCAGAATGAGTGGAATTACAATAAAGATGTTCTGTGGTAACTCTAGTAATATAAGAGATAGTTATATCAATTTAGCAGCACAGTTTTTCTTAAAAAAGACACTGTTGCCTCGTAATGGGAGGAATGCTGGTTATATAATGGCCCAAGATTTTGAAACTTGTGGCACAGGTCAAATGTGCAAATACTTAATCTACAAGCAATACTTGATGGGATTGTGTTGGTACATCTATGTGCAGTGGACGGTGCTGGCAGCACCCTGCTTCTTTGGCAGAGAATTGGGCTGTTTGTCTTTGCATCTGTTTTGTCTGAGACATTTTTAGAGGAAGCACATTTCAAAATGCAGTGCTATGCTGCAGAATTACGTTATGGCTTTTTCTTCCTTTGTAAAGGGAAGCAGATGGCAGTGCAGGGCAGAGTGCTGTGCATAGGGTAGGTGTGTAAGCAGGGGGTGATATCACAATGGGCCTTCTGCCTGCATGCTCCACCCCAAAGGGTAGCCCTGTTCACAGGTCTCCAGATGCAAGTGTAGGAGCACAGCATGGAGGCTGCAATTCCTGTTCCCTTGAGCTTCTGATGCACTGCTACATCAGCATCCTTTGCTGCTCTCTTAGATCCCCTCTGTAAACCTCATGTCTCACACATCCTCTTCCAGACTGCTTCACAGAGGGGAAGTCTTCCCATCCTTCTCCTCCCAGAAGGCAGAAGGGGAGTGATAATATAGATGATAGTCACTAAATGTGCCCAGGGAGTCATCATCTTACACATCTTTGCAACTCCCCCTGTCTGGCATCCCCTTCTTCTTCCCCCCTTCCAGGGTCCCACACTTCTCAGCTCAAAAATCTTGTCCTCTTCCAGCTCCAGCTCCTGGCACAGATTTCCAATACTTATCTACCAGCTGTACTTACAAAAAAATTCATTCAGAAAAGACCCCAGTAGCTATACCAGTAGCTTAAAAGAGAGGACCAGGATGAGCAAGATGGACCACTGTAGACTTTCTCAAGCTCTTGTTTTTTCATTTGAAAGATTGCGGTGATAGATGTATCAGCCTCTGAAGGAACATCGCTGCTATGGAAGAAGGTGCTTCAAGAAGTATGAGGCAAATGGAGCCTGCCTAGACAACATTTGGAGGTGGCCAAGGGAAAAGAGTATGTGCATCTGTTTATGGTGTATCTGAGTTTGGAGACCTCTCTGGGGTTGTGTTTATCACAGAGTCACTTACAGTTTTGTTTCCAGTCTTCATGCTTTTAGAAGACTGGGAAACCAATGGTACTTTGGCTTACATTTCACATCTTGATTTCTTGTTTTTTTCTTTCATATCATCTGCACAAAGAAAGTGCAGTCTAAGTTTAAACAAGGGCTGTTTTTCTCCTGGAGTCTGATGTAATTCTTCTTAAACAGAGATGTTGTGGTGTAGCTTCAGTCAACTATCAAGCAATACACAGCTGCTCACTCATTCCTCCACCAGCAGGATCACAGAGATAATTGTAAAGGTAAAAACTAGAAAACATGTGGGTTGCAACAAAGATAGGTTAATAGGTAAAGCAAAAGCCATGCACACAAGCAAAGAAAAAACCAAAGAATTAGTTCACTGCTTCCCATGGGCAGGCAGACATTCAGCTGTTTCCAGGACAGCAAGCAAAATGGTGTATAATAGTTACTTGGAAAGACAAATGCCATCACTCTAAACATTCCTCCTTCCTCCTTCCCTCCACCTTTATATACTGAGCATGATGTCATATGGTATTAAATATCTCTTTGGTCAGTTTGGGTCACCTGTCCTGGCTGTGTCTTCTCCCAAGCTTCCATGCACCCACAACTTCCTTGCCATCTCTATATTATCAACACTGTGTTCAGCACCACTATGAAAATAATTAATTTTACCCCATCCAAAAACAGCACAAGAGACCAAAAGGATTTTGTGGCAGCTTTTGCATTAGCATTCATGTGTCAAGATTTGAAAATATGCAACCACACGCCAGGCTCCAGGGTTTGGCAGGAGAAAAAAGTTTGTCTGAAAATCAAGTTTCCTTTACAGTGCAGGAATCCATTTTCCTTTTGACTATCATGGGAGCTGCAAAGTCAGAAACTTGCCTGGCAGTAAACTGATTTTGGGCTAGATTTCTTCACCCTTGCACTGAACACCTTATTTCAGAGGTGAAATAAGCCTATCTGTGAAACTAGCAGTACTGCTCACGTGGGATGCTCAGAAGATGATGTTCTGTTCAGTAGACGAGGCTGAACCATCCCTTCTGTGGCTCCTTGAGCTATTGTTTTATTTGTAAAGAAGTACTTTCATTCCCATTTGCTATTTTCTTTGTGGAATTTATTTATTAAAAGTGAAACAAGGGTGCTTTGTGGGAAACAGATTAACAGGGAAAATATTTATCTTCCTGTCATCCTTGGGAATCCATTTCTTATAATATTACAATTTGTTGTTTTCTCTGGCTGAAGAAATGGTATTATTATATTTAAGATAAATGCTGAAATGATATATCCATTAAATAAAATTTACGTAGAATGTCTTAATATATACTGTTTTTTACCCAGGAAAATCAGATGTACCCTCTTAAAAACAGTGTGGTTGCAGAGGACTTTATTTATTCCTAAATAGAACTAAGTAAGCTTTCAACCTAAAGTTTTATCTAAGTTAATAGCAGTTCTCTAAATATAATATTTCATGTTAGCAAGAATGAACAGAAGGAGATAACACTATGCCCAAATGAAATCACAGGGTTGATTCTCAGATAAGCATACTGAGTTTGGTAAAATTAGAAATGTTCCTGCATAACTGGGTTAGTATCTTTCTTATTACTTCTGCATCACTTACTATGCCACCAGAATGGTAACAATAGGTATTTTCTGCCATTGGGATACCAGTGCTGGAAGAATGGCTGGAGGAATCCTGAGACTTCTGGATCCATTCCTGGGATCACTGTACAAAATGCATTTTCCTAAATTTATCCTTCTAAACCCAACAAGTCTGAGTTTTAAAAAAAACCTTTAAAAATACCTATCAGATGTGGTACATCTGATAAATATAATTAAAAAGGAAAACTTTACTCTCTTAGACACATTTTAATGACATTTCATTATTTGTAACAAGTGAACTCATGTCTTAAATTTGACCATCTGTAGTTTCAAAGGAATCTATTCCACATGTACTGCCTTTTTTGTGTCTTTCTGTGAGTTCATGTTGATATAATACAACACAAATCTGTGGCATCTTCCCTAGCTAACTTGCCCAAGTAAACAATGAACACGTTATCCGAGGCACCACATGTTTGCTTGAGATTCCTCCAGTATTTACTGAAGCCAAGAGGACATTTGAAAGATGAGCTGATGTTTCTAGCTCTGAATTTTTGCCCTGGCATTCTTTGCAGTTCAATATGAAAAAAACTCTATAGGCTGCCATGCATAAAGAAATGTTTGCACAATTTCAAAATACAGGGACTGATCACAAGGCAGAGCAAAAATTTCAGTTCACTGATAGCACTTGCTTGATTGCTTTTTAGCTGCTTTGAGGTTCATAAAAGGACTGGGAGGACAAATGATCTGCTGAACCTCTTCCCATGTATTTTAAAGGTCTGAGAACATTGTATGAGATGCAAACTATGTGCTGGCTCTTGTGCCAAGCCTCAGCTGCTTTCCACCTGTAGCTAGGCTTCAGCACTGTCAACATTAGATGAACTCCCATGGAGAGGGATGCATGAAGCCAGCAGAAATTTCTGCAAGGAGAGGGGGATTAAAAACCTCTTGGAGTTCTGCCCCATCCTCAATGTTTGGGGGTGCATAAGCAAGTCCAGACTTCTCCCACCTCCTTTTTGTGTCACATAGTCATTGTAGGCACCCAGTTAGGTACATACCTCAGAGACTAGTTATTCCTTCCCTTCTCAAGGAGGCACTTTGTATCTTACCTTCTCTGACTTTTGTAATGAAATCATAGCTTTCTTTATTTCTTCCTGCCTTGATGTCAAAGCTTTGTCATTGGAGGGACTGCTGTGAAAAGGACACCTACTTACCATGGATTGACCCTCTTGTAAACACCTCAGGAGATTAGATGAGAATGTTACATGTGACTGTTGTGTTTACTCCACCTGAGTCTCAGGCAGTCTGATTCCTTTACATGAGGGTGGCAGGCTGTGCTGGGATACTTGTGTTCCTTTCCAGTGACTAGGCCCTACAGTTTCTGTAATTTAAGGGCCATATTTCTAGAACATGAATAAACCTCATCTACACAAGTTATGTCTGTCTGACATAAATAGTTACTAATGTGAAAATGTAATGTGGTTATCTTAAAGATGTCACGATCAGCATTCAGTAGAGGTGATGTTAGTCCCTCACTTGGTAATAGTCGTGTAGGCTCATGAGAAGTCCAACTTCCAAGTACTATCCTGTAGAAAAGAGTATGAAAAAAAGGCAAGAAATAGTAAGAAAGAAGGAGAGGCTTACACTGGAGAAAGGTTGAACATCTTAACTTTCTTCAGGGAAAGGGGATAAAAACCAAAGACAGTCTGGTTTACAGTACCTTTTTATCTGAAGCAATGGTAGATGTTACAGGTTAGCATGGTCTGGTCTTATTACACCAGTTTGCTTTGCCCCCTTATTTTCAGCTATCCATGTATGATTTAGGACTGATGCAGTCTGAAGGAAACAGGCTTGTTTTCTCAGTTTTAATGCATTTAGCAGCCACTATAGTTAGTGGGGCTAGAGACTGGTACAGAACTAACACCAAGGCCCCCATGGCAAATCATCTGCTACCCCATCTGTCTGCCCAAGACTTAGTGACACATTAGGGTCCTGGGGCCTTGTGGCTGCATTTCAAGCTTCAGAGCTCATTAACTTGGCAATTAGTAGAAAATGGTTTGGCACCTTGCAGACCCTGCCTAGTATGTTCTGGGCTGGGATTTGAGTTTTTTTTTCAAGAGTCTACCCAATGATTGACCAACTGTGTCTGCAATTATATACCTCTGTTAACTAGTTTCCTTCTCCACTGAGGACGGTTATGTAATGTGTTTGAAATTTATAGTGTCATTGAAAATATCATCCCTCACTTCAAAAAGTAATACAAGTCTTGCAAGGAGGGATATGCAGTGATGGGAATTGCAGGGGAAAGAGAGAGAGGAAAATGCTCATACTCAAGATACTGGTAGGAATAATGCTGAGGTAAATATTTCAGTTTCAAGCTTTTGTTCTGTCTGCTTTTCACACTGTATGTAAGCACCAGGCTACTCTGATTTAACATGCTGTTGCAGACAAAATCTTAGGTCATCTTGTGAGTCATCTCTTAATTTTATTTCCACCTATCACTTCCAGGAATGGAAGAAGGAGGGACCTACATCTGCAAATTCTTGTGTGCTGTGCTGGCTTTGTCCTATGTGCCTTTTTGTTGCTGCTTAAAGTCAGTACTCAAGAAGTCTTTTTTTTCCCCCCAAATATGATATCTAATAAATTATACACAGTTTAATACCTTCCTTGTGTTACAGAATAACCTTGTCTCCTTATCATATAACAGATTAGAAGACATATAAGGCTGAAAAATAATTTCTTATATAGCTATTAAATGATGTAGAAAGGAAAGCATCTCAAAATTTATGAGGAAAATGATTGCTTCAAGTGGTGTGTCAAGTCCAATATGACTACTGGTGCAATACGTTTGTGGGAAAGCTACATTTTTGATAGAGAGAGAAATGGAATATTACCAAGGTATCAGTTTTAAATTTATTGGTAAAGTGGTGAGACCAATCTGTGCTTTGCTTTAAATTACTTGGTTTTGAATCTCATAAAACTGCCTGGGCAAATATGTATGAGGAAAAGCCAAAAGGAAGCAAGCATTTAGTAAGTGTCAGTATCAAATTTAATTCCCTGTGTCTCCTCACCCAGCCTCATTCTCTCACCTCCCTAATTTCCTTCTATGTGTCCAAATTTGCCAAATCAGCCCACCAGGCAGATGTAACAGTCTGCAGTAGGAAAAGGAGAATGAATCCTTATATTTGTGGTCAGAGCACATGCCTGGGACAGAGTGATGTGGCTTTAGGGCCCTGCTCCAAGGATTATTCTCTTTGTGAGTATTTCTCACAAAGATGTATAACTTCAATGGGAGGAAAAGATACTTCCGAGGCAGGCATGAGCTCTCTTTCAAGGTGCTAGACGTTCTTTAAACCCCTACATGGAGTGAGGAAGTACAAATGGAAAAGAAGCCTTTCACATTGATCAAAATAAGATGCCCACCCAATTCCCCACAGCAGCAAGTTTAAAGGGCAAGGATAGAACAGAGGTAATTGCACCCATTTCTTCCTTATTTTGCAGTCTGCACATTCATTTCAGATTCCTCCTCTTTTGTTTTCCAACTAAGAAAAACTTTTATTACTTTAGACAAGACGTCTTGATCTTCTGTGGAAATAAAACCAAATCACTGATATATCAAGACCATCAGCTAATGATGATTTCTTCTTGAAAGTAATCTTCTTTTAAGTCTTTGTGTTAACTTCTTCCAGACAGTATCATACAGTCATAGAATGTCCTGAGTTGGAAAGGACCCACAATCAAAGTCCAATTCCTGCCCTGGACAGGACAGCCCAAAAATCACACCATGTGCCTGAGAGCATTGCCTAAAAGCTTCTTGAACTCTGGCAGGCATGGTGCTGCTTCCCTGGGAAGCTTATTCTCATGCTCAACCACCCTCTGGGCAAAGAATCTTTTCCTACTCCATCACCTAAACCTCCTGACACAGCTTCATGCCATTCTCTTGGGTCTTGTCACTGGTAACCAGAAAGAAGAGATCAGTGCTTACCACTGCACTTCACCTCAGCTCAGTGGTGATGATGTGTCTGATGGACCCTAGGACACAACTGGCCCTACTGGCTGCCAGGGCACTGCTGAATCATATTAAACTTGATGCTGGCCAGGACCCTTTTCAGCAGTGCTGCTCTCCAATCCAAGGTTCCCCTATCCCAGGTACAGAATCTGGCACTTGTCTTTTTTAAACTTCATACATTTGATGATTGCTCAGCCCTCTGATTTGCTGAGGTTTCTCTGCAGGGCCTCTCTGCCTTTGAGGCAGTAAATAGGTCCTCCCAATTTATTGTCTTCATCAAACTTAGTATCCCTTCAAGTCCTGCCTCCAAGTAATTTATGAAGATGTTTAAAAGATCTAGGCCAAAAATAGAGCCCTGTGGAACCCCACTATGACTGGTCACCAGCCTAGTGTAGCCTCACTCATGTTTTGTGCCTGACCCACAAGCCAGTTGCTTAGACATGACATTTTTACCCAGCTGTGTGCTGGGCATTTGTCCAGAAGCTTCCTGTGAGAGACTGTATCAAAAGCCTTACTGAAATCCAAAAAGATTACATCAACTGGCTTCCCTTGATCAACTAGCTGGATTACCTAGTAGATGCAGAGTGCTCCATATACTCTTAAAAATGCAGCTATCACCCATACTTTTTCCCTTCTAAATATTATTACAGTTAAAGGATATATGCTGCTCATTTCCCCCCAAAATTTTACACATTGAGACAGCAAAAGTATGAAATATAAATACTCATTATATGAACTGAAACTTGCAAAGAAACAAGGAAAATCTCCTTCATGATCATAGATGTTCTTTTGCCAGCCTTGGCTTTTATGAGGCGGAGGTAATTTGCAGCAATATCTGATTACTGCAGGAAATACAGGTCATCATATTTAATGATCTGGAGCTGTAGATGTATTACAGCTTCCATCTGTCACTTTTGATTAATATAGAGCACTGAAATGGAATGGAAATAAAGAGCAATGTAATCAAGGACATCTGGGGTATGGGAAGTATTGGGAGCTGTTACCATCCACCATAGTTGCTGTGCACATGTCAGGATGACTTTGGCACTGTTTCTTAAGCAGGACAGTTTGGAGTTATGTTGACATGTGGCACTAAAATATCATATTACTCCAAACATCTAGATGTTCTACCTCAAGTACACTGACATGCTCAAGACCATTTTTCAGCAACTATGAATCAACTAAGGGAGCTGAAGAGTGGAAGGAAAGTGGCAGAGGGCATTTAATTCCAGGACCACTGCTGGACTGGAACAGAAATTGGATATCTGTAACTGCAGTGAAAACTACCTGTACCAGTCATCATAGAAAGTCAGCATTCACGCACTGTGTCATCCTAGGGTTAGATTTATATTTTTCATGTCTGTCCAAAATTTGTACCATAAGGGCCTGATGACAGAAGCCATCAGCTGCTGTCTTGGGTCCCTGTTCTGATGAAAGACAGACTCTCAAGCACTTTAAAAACCCTGGGCAACTCGCAGCCCTGTGGTTGTTTCCAGCTGCATTTCTGGGTCTTAAAGAGACTGTAACAATTTTGGGCGCAGATAGATATGGAATACAAAAACATTTTGGCTTATCCAGTACTGCAATTTAACCAATTCAGTAGCTGCAAAATGTATTTCTTTTGTGACCATGGTCGGAAAAGCATCTCCTTCATACTTCATACTGCTATTCAGTTTTAAGGTCTTAACTTTTCTATATCCAATTGCTCTAAGAGCTTTTTGGCTTGTTTTATTTATTTTTGAAGGTACAGAGACTCATCATAGGCTGCCTCAGAATTCATTGCTTCCAGGTGCTCAACTAGAGCTGTTCTGAGTCCCTTTGAGTATCACTAATGCTCTTCTGATTGATCTCATAGTCCTTTGACTAAATCCCACAAAGAAGGTTACATACATATATACCCTTGCCTCCTTGCTGGTTCTGTGTGATTTTTCCTTTACAGCAGCAGTTAGTGCCACCCCAAGTATAGCACAGACAATGATTTTATCTTTCCTTTTTGTATTTTTCCTTTGGCCCATACACTGGTAATGCAATCAGCTGTCACCTGTTCATTATCTCAATTAGTGTTCACTCCAAACCAAAAGCAGAAGGACAACTATCAAATTTCTCCAAGAGAAAAAGCAAAACATTAGCTTTACCCTGGTCATCCTGGGTAACAATTTTTCCTTCAATATCCTTCAGAGAGAGACAATTGGTCCCCACCAGGCAGGAGAAAGAACAATAAAAGTTTGGTTTGGTCAACCTCCCTCAGAGGAGGACAATGCTTACTTACTGTGTGGGAAGAACACTAAAAGTTCGGTTCTGTTTGTTAAATGGCACTTTGGGTCAGAGAATGTTATCCTGTCCATGACACCGATTAAAATGTTGCAATTTGATAGATGTTAAAGTCCTCTGCTCAAATTAAGGTGCAAAAGAGACCAAATGTGGGTTCAGCAATTCCGACTTTATTTTGTAAAATTAATTGTATAAGGGAGAGAGGGAGGGAGAGAGACAGAGAGAATGGAGGGAGGGAGGGAAGAAAGGAGGGAGGGAGAAGGAGAGACATAGTGGAGGTAGAAGATAGCACCATGGATCCAGTAGGGCCCCAGTGGTCCTTCAGTGCCCTGGACTTCTTGGTGGTGAGGTTCCTCAGATTCACTCCCTGAGTCATTTTCATCTGCATGAGGAGCAAAGGTAGGAGTGACTTTCAGTTCCTCATTAACATGGGAGGCAAGAGTAGTAGAAGTTTTCAATTCCTGATAGAGCCTGCTAGGTGAAAGTAGGAGTGGTTTTGCTGTGGTGCATGCCTGGGACTTAATTTGAAGGTCATCAGAGGTGTGCTGTGGGGATCATATACTGCAATGGAATGTTGGGGTGAAAAGTATCAGCTTTGATCCTGAAACTGAACAGTTTAATTTAATATAAGTGATATTATGCAGTGCGTGAACATGTTCTAGAAGATTGCTTGTGATCTGGGGAAGAAATTGCCACTCTAAAAAAATCCATATATATCTGAGAAAAAATGTGCAATGTTTCCCTTTACTATCCTTCTGCAGTGTAGATTCTTTAATCTTTTCATGCTAGGACCATTCCTAGCATTCTACCAGCTCCTTTCTGTGTAATATCAAGACCTTGCAGTTCACATTTAGGGATGTATGGGCTGTTCACAGGGATATTACAGTAACATCCATTTAAAAAAATCTGTTCCATCTTATGCACTTCAGGATCATGTGTAAATTTTAGTATGTGTTTTTTACATCTCCCTGCTTGAGGTCCTCACTGGTGATGGGTGAAGTAAACAATACAATACAATCTCAGCATTGGGACTTTAAACTTAAGGCTCAACATGACACCAAAACTCCCAAGGGTCAATGCTAGCTTTGTGTCCTATTCCCTGTACTATTTGGTGTGGTCCTGCACCCTGTGTTCTGTATCTTCTTCATCTCCACCTTGAAGACCTGTGCTCATCTGAATTAAAGAGGAAAAAAGTTAGAGAGAGTTTAGGCTTCGCCTTCCCACCCATCCCTATTCCCTGTCTCCTCCTGAGGAGGTGCTAGGGGGAAGAGCAGATGCTACAACCTGTGATCCTTCACCTGAGATTATGCTAGAGGCATCAGGGACAACACAGGAGATCTTGGTCCTGGTCTGCATTCATGAGCAACAACCCCCATGAAGGCACTGCTTCCCTTCCTCTCCAGCAAGACCTGACCAGTCCAGTCCTTTCCCACAGATTGCATAGCTGTTATTGAGCCCTTCCCAGGGTCATGGGACAAGTAGAAGCCTAGACAAGCCTCGGAGTTTGACAACAGTTTAAGTTTAATGAATCACTCTTGTCCACAACTTCTAAGGATGGCAGATTAAGTCTATTTATAAAAACGAATTATTTATCAAACAGACAAGAAATATCAGCTAAAGATCTTGCTCAGAATTACTTACTAAAAGTATAAAAGTAAAGAACTACTAGTAGATTACAGCATAACATACAATGCTGCACTATATCAAGGTACCTATAGTTAATCTACCACAAGAAGTAGTATTGATTAGGAGCTGAATGTAACTTACCACTGAAATGACAATAAATTACACAGATTCCTTCACTTGGCCTCTGGAAAGTAACTGCAAAGCAAGCATTCCAAATTCATGGGAAAAGCTCCATATATTTCCAGGAAAACGTATAGAAAATTTCTGCTTTGTGAGAGTTTGGTGTGGCTTTTGTAGTTTGTAAAGTGAGTGTCAAGTCAGAAATCCAACCTATCTTGCCGGATCTCACTTCAACAGCAAGATGTTTATTGGTATTCAGGAGGTTCCAGACCAGTGTTAATCCCATGGCACCACAGTAACTCACTACAGGACAGCTTGTCTTGTTTGAGTTACCTGACTGGTTAACAAGATAAGTTATTATGGGGTGGTGAGATGCCCTGCTATACTCAGGCTTTTGGTAGTAATATTCACAGTGACACTTTTTTAGACAGAAAAGTGTGAGAGGACAATGTTACTGCTCTTTGCAGGTGTTTGTCCATCTGCCAGAGCAAGTGGGATCATTGAATATAATAGTGACTTTTCCTTTCTTAAAGAATAATAAAATGCAGTAAAGAAAAACTAAATTTGCAAAGGAAGTGATGGCGATTTGTTAATTTACTAAAAAAAAATTGCCGTGTTGTCTCAGGGGTTTTTTTCTGAACAAATGGATATGGTTCTGCAGTTGCCTGAGTTCCTCAAAGGGAACTTCATTTCTCTGCTCTTTTCCCACACCACACTCGGGGTGAACTGCTTCTTCCTCTGATGTAGTATGTCAATACCTGTCAGTGTAACTAACAGTGGAGCTGAGAGCTCTATAGTCCTTATCCTGAAAATACTTAAGATTTTGGAATTAATATACATAGGCATGATTAAAAATAGTGGTGAACATTGCTATCAGGATCAGAGGCTATATTGGTGTCTTGGGGATGGTTTATTATCCCATCCCATTTTTGGGGTCTGTGATCTTTTTTGTTTTGTTTTGTGCCCAGGGGTGGTTGCTGTCCCTGCCCCACCTCCATCCTCTCTGGCTCTGGGGCTGTCACAATTTCCAGGAGGAGCTGGGGGCAGGGAGAATGGTGGTCTTGTGTCTTCCAGTGGGCAGTTGGACTGGACACACATGGCTGGTATCTCTGACCAGGATCCTGCTCTGAGAAATGACCCCTAACTTAAAAATTTTAGGGGTTTATTAAACCTTAACAAACACAACAAAGGACTGAATAAGGAAAAATAGACAGCACTGAGAGTGTGGCTGACTGCCAGTGGCTCATCCACAAAAATGGCTGCTCCGCCTTTTATACCCCTGATGTTGCATCCGCCAACCCTGGCCCCTCCCAGAGTCTATCCTTCAACTCTTTTTCACTGTCCATTGGTGGAGAATTTCTTGTAACTTGTTTGGAGGTGAGGTGTTGTCATGCCACACCTCCCCAGCAGCAAGCTTTCCCCATTCCCAACTGCCCCATGCAAGTGGCACATGGGCACCCCCTCCTTCCACATGGTCTGACAACCCTGGCAACCAAGGCTGTCCAGTGGCAACAATGCAGAGAGGGGAAAGGGGACTCTGGGGAGAACAGAGAGAACAAACTACAATAACATAACCATACAGCAACAAAATTTCTCTAAACATGCACACAGTATTCATCTCTTAACTGCGAGAGCCAAGCATCACATTACCCATCTATAACACTGCTGTTTCTGTGGGTTTTGCCTGCTTCTTTTTGTTTTTATTTTGCTTTGGCACTGTGACTGAACTTGCCAGCTGGGCTGCTTTTGCTGCTCTGCTGTTGGGAAGCCCCAAATCAGAGTGGGCCCTTCCAGGGGGGCTGCCCCCACAATGTGCACAGCCAGGATCCAAAGAACCAGCTTTTCTCAGGCGGTGAGAAAAGCCCAAGGAGCCTTTTAGTGTGTTCAGGAGCCGGACTGCTACTGCCCAACCCACACTGTACCTCTGCCATTGCTCCGGGCTTGTGCTACACTTTGTGCTCTGTGGAAAGCACAAAGGCACAGCTCCTGCCTGCCAGGAGGTCCTGACCTTCCAGATTGCTGCTCCAGAGGTTTCCTGCTACAGCTCCTTTTGCTATCCAGAGGGAGCACCAGGATTGCCTGCCCCAGGAGGTTTGTAAAAGAAGCCCCTTCTCTATTCTGTCCCACCAGCTGTACCCGCCATTACCATGTGGTGCCCGAATTCGCGCCACAGCGCCCCCTGCAGGCGCGGGGGAATCATCGCACCCGCCCTGCCCGGCCGGGAGCCACCAGCGCCCCTGGCGGCTGTGACCGGAACTGCTCCAAAGGGGAAAGTGCCCCACAGCCCCGAGAAGGCTGGCACTGCCTCTGGGGCCTGCTGGTTGTTGCCTTGTTATCCATATACATACTAGTAAAGAATTGTTATTCCTTTTCCCATATCTTTGCCTGAAAGTCCCTTAATTTCAGAATTACAACAATTCAGAGGGAAGGGGGGGGGGGGGTGTCATATTTCCTATTCCAAGGGAGGGTCTTGGCTTCCTTAGCAGACACCTGTTTTTCAAACCAAGACAATTGGAAATAAATGCATTGAC
The DNA here is from genome assembly GCF_052056855.1 of Sturnus vulgaris. Lineage (NCBI taxonomy): Eukaryota > Metazoa > Chordata > Aves > Passeriformes > Sturnidae > Sturnus > Sturnus vulgaris. The sequence continues at coordinate 61,333,647 of NC_142243.1, read as the reverse complement.
TAATTCTATAAGGCATGATTTCACTCTCAAACTTTGGCTGTCATTTAGCATTGTTAATGACAGTATGGTCTCATCTGGAATAGTAATGGATATTTGTGCATAGGCACAGACAGTTTTTTTCAGCCAGAAGTCTTTGCAAGGAGCACTGCATCTGTCAATGTATGTAGAAGCTCATGTAGATTGTAGTTTTGTACTGCAAAAGTTAGGAAAAAAGCTCATGTCAGAAACTGCTTGATAGATCGGGGTAGCTGTTGATATTATTGGAAACTCTAAATTTAACTTGGTTTAAATGAGAATTTTTAATAGATTCACACTAGTAGCAAGCAAGTCACACCTTTAGGACTGTATAGAACTGTCCCTCAGAAAGGAGTTTGTGGCCCTCTCAGATAGGGTTTTTCAGCCCCCTTTCAAGGTATCACAAGGGTGATTGCTAGCTATGCCTCTGCACTGGTGGTTTTGTTAGGGAGAGGTTGAAACCACATCTTGAAATGGTTTTGAACTAATTTCATCTTCAGATAAAGAAACAAAATTTGTTTTAAAAGCGTTCTAATCGACATGTCCAAGTGTTTGCTTCTTGAGTTGAGCTTGCAACTAATTTTATTTTTACTTATTAATAATTTATTAATTCCTTAATAGTCTGCAGTCTGCATGCATCACTTTCTTGTTGTTCCTCCTTATTGGTGGATTATTTTTATTAACACTTGTTTTAAGTATGTATTTGTATTGCAGATGCATCACAGATGCCCAAGGCTTTATTACGTTAACTCTTTTAATGTCATATACTTTTGACGTAGTTATGTCTCTGCCAGCAATCTGCACATATCATTGATTCACAAGTCATCCTGGATGGGGAGATTATGAGTCAGGAAACAGCAATAATTGTTTTAATACTGTGGGACACAGGTGATTTTTTAAAAATACACATATTTTATTTGGTTCAGAGTAAAAAGGGGTTTTTTTGCTGTGCCTTTTTAAGCTTCTGGGAAAAGTGATATATATATACATATATATATATATATAAGTTAATACTTGAGGGCTCCGTACTGTTCTAGGGAGATAATACTCGAGAGAAGCTGGCATCAAGAGTTCAGTCTAGGCATCCTGCTAGACATGCAGTTGTGCGACTTCTTCCAGTTGAATCCCAGAGTCTGGTCTTCCAGATCAAGTTCCCACAGGATACTGAAAGTGTATTCAGAGTAAAAAGGTTAGTTTTTTGAGCAGATTTTTCTTTTTGGGCAGTTTGTAGATCTGAATATGTGCTTAGTTGCCTGGAACCAGGAGGAACATTTCTATATGCTGTGGCAGCTAATGGTATTTGAAAATGAAATGCACATAGTGGACACTTACCTAGGTTCATGATTGAAGGTTAATTCCAGGGTTCTTAATGAATAAATGTTTCCAGAAAATGACTATTCAATATAGTTGGTAAGTGCTGCTGTGTGCCTTTGTATGAAACAACTAACTCACTGCACTAGCTCCTGAGCAAAAAATAATTCTGTGTATTCTACTTCATATAGACTTCAGGGAGCTGGAAACTTGTTTACAGAAACATGCAGGCAGACCTGCTTTACCTTTGAGCTCCTGGGTATTTCAGATATTTCACTATATAATTAGAGATTATAATCCTGTTAAAATAAGACTTAGAATTATAGGATGGTTTGGATCTAAAGATTATCATGTTCTAACCCTTCTACCCTGTGCATGGGCACCTTCCCCTGGACAAGGTGGGTCAAATGATTTGTAGCCCAGAAAGCCAACTGTATGTTGGGCTGCATCCTAAGAAACATGGCCAGCAGGCTGAGGATTCTGTCCCTCTACTCTGCTTCCATAAGACCCCACCTGGAGTACTGTGTTGAACTCGGGAGTCCTCAAGCACAGGAAACACATGGACCTGTTGGAGCAGGCCCAGAGAAGAGTGGCAAAAATGATCACAGGGATGGAGCACCTCTCCTATGAGGAAAGGTTGAAAGAGCTGTAGTTGTTCAGCCTGGAGAAAAGAAAGCTCTGGGGAGACCTCGTTGTGGCCTTTTAGTACTTAAAAGGGGTCTTGTAAGAAAGATAGGGACACACTTTTCAATCTGTGTTGTAAGCAAAATTTTCTGTCATAATATTGATGGAATTGACCCAGCAGAAAAGCAGGAGCTGTGATTTGAGCAAGTAGCTGCGACTTTTCCTGGCCAAATGCTGAAGTTCTTCAGCAGATGAAAGCCAATAGGCCTTTTGAATTAATGTTTAAATGGGATTGCTTAATTGCCCTCCAATACAAATGAGAAGAGTGGAGTCCCTCCAAAAGCTCTCTGTGTCCTAAGATGATCAATCTTAGCTGAAAAGCAGGACTAAAACTAATATACAGAAAAAAGCAAAAGGCAAACCAAAGACTAGGTTACATAATTTTGTTTCCTTCTTTTGTATTAACATAATTATGTAATTAAAATCAGGGGGACTTTACAGCTTTAAAGGCTGGGATCCGTGTTACAATTTTGAGCCTTTTGAGTTAATACATAGAAAAAACACCTATTTGTTTGACCCAACAAGAAGAAGTAACCAGCACAATCCTACCTTGCCTGCTTTGATGGCAATTTTATACTGGCACATGAAAATGTGTTCATATTAGGAAATTAGACATGCACATTTTATTGTTTAAGACGCAACTGAAATGTAGTATGTTGAATTTCTTAAGCTACTCACTGAATTATTTGTGAACAATAAACAAATGAATTCCATTATCTCAGGTTTGTACAGAAAATGGGAGGTTATTTTGAGGTGAGGTACCATTTATTATATCTCTAGAATTTACTTAGACACTAAACTGAGGATAAATCAGAACAACAGATAGTATCCATTCTAATAATTATTTGTACATGCAGCAGAAAAAGTCTTCCCCTTCTTTTTAGCACACTAGCAAGATGAATTGTTGCAGCAAAATGATTTTTCTAGGCTGTGTTTAAAAGCACAAGTCACAATTTTCCAGATCGTTTGAGTTAGAATTGCTCAGGCTCTTCTGCTGCATCTGTTTCAGTACACTTCATAAAGGACCATGGAGCTGATAGAATGAAGGCAGAGCTCGTGAAAAGAGGGAATTTCCTCCTCTTTCTGGCCAAACATATAGACAAGAAATTACTTAGAAGTAGAAGGCTCTCAGAGGACCCTTTGGATAGTTACAAATCAGTGCCATGGAAGTGTCTCTGGAGAAGGAACTAATTTGAAATAAGTGACAACTGGTAACCAGCTGCATGTCTGAGCCACTGAATGGGTTTGTAACACATGCGCTGGTCTTTGAGAAAATTAAGACAATTTAATAGTGAATAAAGGTTTTAAATACTGCATGGAATTTGTTTAACACATATAGGCTGAGATTTATGCAGCATGAATTTACACTGAATCCAGTTTCTGATTCACAAGGGGTTTTATTAATATTTGTTGGTTTTACAGTGGATGCATTAGAGACAGGTCAAATCTAAGCACTGTATTTTTGGCACAACAGGCCTCAAATCCTGCCTATATGCTTGGGGTGCCAAATATGCTTGCATATTTATCACTTATGATTAAAATGCAATATTTGCAGAGTCCATGGGTAATATATTTAGCTAAAAAAATGAATACAAGAATTATTTGAGCAAAAGATGGAAGAATAAAACTACTTCATGCTGATGCTGGTGATGGAATGCCTCATGGTAGCAGGAGCAATAGTTAAAAGTGATGTTGCTTGAAAAGGAAATGTCATTTCCAACTTCTTTCCTTCCTAATATCAGTTTCACGTGTGTTTGAATGAATATATGGAAACCAAATGATTAATGTGAGACTATTTCCAGGCTTTGTACCAGTGTGCACCCTATCTGCTCTGGTTGCTAGGCTGAGTAGTCCAACATGAAAAGAGATTAATATCTCTGAAGAGTCCTCATGAAAGGCCTTGGCATGCAATACGGTCTACATGATGCAGTATGAAAATAGGTTTGGTCACAAGTTTTCTCAGATTGTTAGCATGTATCAGAGTTGCATAGGGCTGTTTGTGTCCTTTTATACTGTCTCTTTTTAGACTTTTGTGCTAGCCTTTTTTACCTTAACATTTTTGTGTCCAGTCTCAGGATTTTACTGAAAAACACACACATATTCATACACACAGATACAATTTTAGCTTCTGTGCAGCTAGTCACAACTGACATATAGAAAAGTAATAATTTGAGTCTTGATAGACATTTAAAACCATGGGAATCCTTTTAGGAAATACTCAGGGCTGAGTTATGATGGTGGCAGGTGCTTCATGCATATAAATCAAATATTTACTGACTGGTGAACCAATTGTTGCTAAACGTATCTTTGAATAGTCAAGGTAGCAGAGGAGAATGAAACACATTAAGGCATGAATGAAGTTAGTAGATACTTCTTTGGACTGCTCAGTTCATATGGATTTATGACACTGGATTATGTTTATCTGAAGTAAAGACATGCAACCCACTTCTCTCTCAAAGACAGATAAGTTCCTTAAGGACAATAGTGTAATAGCTTCTTGATTCAGAAGTTATTTAATTGTAGTCTTCTTTCTTATTAAATATCTTCTCCGGGCTGATTTTTTTAATGCTGTGGCATGTACAATAAAATACTTAAATTTTTCTCAGGGGTAACCTAGATAAGTAATTTCACAAGCCACTTGTGCAGAGTTCCAAAATATTTTCATGTTGGAGATGTTGTGGTTGTACTTGAGAGCTCTTCAAAACATACTTTTCCATTTTTCTCCTCTTTATATAAGTTTGCCCCTACCCTATGACATGGAAGATCCAATTTTTTTGTCAATATGTGATAGATTTTTATGTGTTGGGCCCATTTGGTGAAACTGAGGCATCTGAAGAGGACATTCATAGTTGCTGTTCTGGATATTCTTGCACAGGATTTGGCTGAGACCTTTCTCCATGTTTTCCTCTGCTTTGGACATGCAGGTGAGCAGTGACAGTGACATTGAAAGTGAGCAAAAATGATGGAGTCCAGGCTGTAAGGAAGAAGTCTTTGCCAAATCAAAACTTTACCAATAAGCTGTGAGAGGGAGATTAGTGATGGTGATTCCCTTATACTGTGTGTAGGAAACGTTATGGTAATAATTTTTTCCTGACCTCTCCTGCACTATTCCTGTCTGTTGCTTCAGTTCTTAAATTCTTAAATCTGTTTAGTGGTGACCAAATTTGCTTTAATATGCAGTGGAAATGGAACAGGTTTGATGAGAGTGTGGAAAAATGTTGCTGAACTCTGACCTAATGGATCTAATTTAAATGAAAATTTAAATGGAAATTGCAGGAATTAGCTTAAATGAGGGTTTAGGAATATCACTTGTTCTTCCAGTGCAGGATTAATCATGAAGTATGACTTAGCAGATTTTTAGTTATTGATAACTTTTGGTGTTGCCAGGGAAATGCCATAAGACAGTGGTGAATACTGTGAGTGGAGGTTGTAAATAATTTGTGATCTTCTGGCAGTGCTTTGAAAAGTCAGTTTGAAACTCAGTCCTTGCAGAATGAACACGACAATTTTCAGATAATATGCTGCATAATTTATTTTAAACATCTGTCGGAAGTATAAGGATTTTATCTTAAGTCGGTGAGTTTCCTTTCACAAAACGGACCTGTAACATTGAGAGGATGATAAACAAAAGGCAAAAGGGAGTCTGTAAATCTCTTGCTGTGAAGAAAGCTATTTATCTTTCCTGTAGTTGTAGTATGCAGTGTCCAGGATTTCACAGGTATTCGTGTTCTTTGTAGTACGTTAGTTGGTCTATTTTAGGATATTTTTCTGTCCAACATGATAATGAAAAGAGGGAATAGCAATACAAAGCCCATGTAATTTCTCTGAATTATAGAGGCATGTTATATCTGAATGGGCACATGCCTGTGAAACATTCTGGTCAATGGAGACACCATCCACTTTTCCAGAAGACAAGGAGGATTTGGTTTCAGAGTAGCAGGATGGAGGGCATAAATTGCCTTTCAATCTTACGTCCTGTTTGTCCTGAAGTGTGGATGCCAGTTTCTTGCCTATAGAAGAGGACCACTTCAACCCTTCCTCAAACTGTTCTGGAATACTGTTTCCCTGGTGTGACAAACCTCTTTATTTGGAAAGTGTCTGGAGTCTGCTCAGCTACATCCTTATATGTGTTTTCTTGCTATGACATTTTCCTGTAATTTTTATATTTTTTAATAAATGTTACTGGCTTTAAGCAATGTAAGAATCAATAATTGCAGGAAGAGTAGTTGCAGCAAAAGAGGATGGGGAACATGCCATTACAGTAAATTGCTTAAACTACCTGCAGGCTCACAAAAGTCTTATTTTCATCAAAGGGAAAAGGTCACTCAGGTTTTGAGGGCAGACCTTTCCTCTTTCTAGCAGAAGACAACATATGAGAGGGGCAGAAGTTCAAAAACCCTTAAGCTGTTCAAGGCAGCTCAGCCATTGGAGCTGAGAAAAGAGTGGTCTCTCAGGAATACCTTTTAAGCCTTTGAAGCAGCACCTTCTGTGAAGTAGAGTCATTTGTACTGAATAACTGTTTACTAACTTTTTTCCTCTCCTCCCAGAGGAGAAACTTCTGTTACCTTTTCTCCCCTCCCTGAGGTGTGTTGCTCTAAGCTGATTGTCCTCCCCTGTGGGTGTCCATCCAAGATCTCTCTGCAGAGGCATTGACATCTTCAGGGCACAAGTCTTGGCACAGGTTTCTGGTCTAGCCTGCTGACTATATAACCCCTCTCTAGCTTGGGGAACCTTCATCTCCAAGTGAGGTGGGAATTTTCTTTTCTGCTGTGCCAGCTGGGAGACTTTTCCAGAAACTCAGTGCTATTGTACAAATCTTCCAAGGTGTACTCAAGGTCTGTTTATTTCCTTTTTCTCTTGTGGCAAATTGTTCCTCTAAAGGTAAGGTTTGTTGTTGGTTTTTTCCCCTGGCATTTACCTCTGATAACTAACAGAGTACTGCAATTGTTTTTAGCCTTCCTTTTGCTCTGTTGAAACAGCTGATTCTTTAGGGTTTTCATGAGCAAGCACAAGTAGGGAAGACAGGTCAGCTGTGGCAATGAAGAGTACTGTGAAAGCTAATTTATCCTACAGCCTCATTTTACTTTTAATCATGTCCTTGCTTGTATTGCAGCTCCCTATTCCACTGCCTGTTTTTCCAAAAAAATTGAAATTGAGGCCTTCATGAACAGATGTGCTAAATCTACCACATTTGTGTGATCATAGGAAGTGGGTTGAGGAAGAAAGAGACCAGGTTAATCAGCAATGATCCAATATTATAAATACGTGTTGCTTTTTAATTTACTTTCTCTCATACTTTCCTCTGAGCTCTGACACACTGCTGGAAAATTGCTATCTTCTATTTTGTGTATCACTTTAGTAAAAGAACCTTGTACATCGTAGATACCTGCATTTCTCTGATGATGGTGTTCTGGGCTCTCTGGTTTCGGAACAATATGGTCTTGCATTTTGCAGTGTGGTTTTGTATTTTGCTTCTACTTTCTGCTTCCACTTCCACTCCTGTCCAATGCATGTTATTCATAGAAAAACAAAGGACATGTTAATTTAATTGGGGATTTTGGGGTAGAAAGGAATTTACATAAGGTCCTGAAACTAACATGTGTTACTTGGTCTGCAGTCTGCCAGAGATGGTTATTTAAATAACCCTGACTTGGCTATGTCTGTCAACAAAGGCAAGTGGAGCAATCAGAGGTGGCCACCTATCTCCCCCAGGAGACAGCAGAAAAGAAGGGAAGGAATAGCATTTGGGCTCCCTAGTCTCAAAAAGCAGTGGTAGTGCAAAATGGCAGCTGGGGAACCTTCTCTTTGTACAGCAACTTGGCGGATTTTAAAAAGAAAACAACAGGGGGGTGGAAATTTAAGGTTTGGTTTATAAATGACTCCCATACCCTTTTAAGTTGATAAAATTCAGTTTTATATATGTATATATATATATATACACACACACTCAGATATTCCATGATAGATTTGTTTCCTAACTCTGCAAAGGATAATATATGATGTATAATTTCTGTCTTAACTCTAATAAGAGCTAAATGTAGACATTAAATATAACATTTTCATAGTACAGGGGGCAGTATTGGCCTGTGTAATATAATGTGGCTTGTGTATGAGAGACAGACAAGTGAAACCCCTCCCATTTCCATCTCTCAAATATATAAGTAGCTATTTAAAAACCCTTTGAGGCAGCTTCATGCTTGTTTTCAATAAACTTTACTATTTATTCAATCCCTTTGAAGATGTGAAGGATGACTTGGGGCAGGAAACTGTGAGAAAGTTGTATACAGTCTTCAGGTCCTCAGAATTTTCTACTTTGACTTCATTGGATCTTAGTGAAAAGGGAAAAACTAGAAAACTAGTCTTGTTTATTCCTTTAATTCGGTATTTCTTTTGAATAATTAGTTGCTTGGATTACTACTCACATCTAACCTCTTTTGCACAGACCTTTCATAGCTGAGTTTTCAAGCTCTCCTCCTTTTTTTTGCAAAGCATTTTATAAAGCTCCTCTTCCTTTAAACATCACTCCTCATTCATGCCTTTTCCTTAAACTGCCATATATAGTAATTCTAGTGCTGTGGAGGTCATTAAAGAAAAATAGATTTTCAAAATTGCCCTTCAAGAGTGATGGTATTTTTGTCAAAGTTGCAGTACTCTGAGTGAGTACAATAGGAATTTTTTTGTTGCTATCCCAATGCCATGGCTTAAGCAATTACTGCAGATATCATCTGTGTGGAAAATTTTTCATTTTGGTAAGCTTCCTAAGTTGAAGAAGGTTTCTGCATGTTTTCTTAAATCTGCCCTCAAAGAAAACAGCAACTCCGAGTCAAAAGGGACAGACCACAAAAGAGGTGTGCTTTTGTCTTGCTGATAATATTTTTAATAGCATTGACAGAAAACTTCTTGCCAGTCAGCAGAGCTTTTAATCAACACTGTCAGCCTGATTGACTTGACTCAATAGAAGTTTAAGTGAACAGCACCTTTCCACCAAATTAATCAGTGCCTTTTTTTGGCACTGATTAATTTACTGTTAATTTTGTAATTTTGGGGGGTTTAATTTCTTAGATAGAAAGCTAAAATTTCTCTTTATCTAATACTGCTTCTTGAAATTCTCCACAGTGTTCCTAGTCCTGGTGGCAATCTGAGGCTAACACATTATTAGGATGCAGGGAATGCTGCAGTATTCTTAGTGTCTTATCTTCTGGTACATCAATACTTATGTATTTATATATACCTAATTCACTGTTTTTGAAACTTTTTGAAAGTGTGGCATTCTCTGGGTCAGCTGTGTCTGTGCTACTTCTGGACATAAAACTATCCATAATTACTTAGAGTAGCAGAAATCACAATTCCTCAGCCCTGTGGAAACTGGAAAGTACTTATAATTAAAGACAATAGTCTCTTCAGCTGCTGCTCCTTGGCTATCTTTAGCCCTCATAGCCTTTTCTTCCAGCTCTGACTTGTGGTGGTGTTAATGGCTGTGTGGCTATGGTGTGAATCAGTTGCCATCAAACCCTAAAGTCTAACCTTGGGCAGAAAAAGAGATGAAATTTCACTTAGAGACCACTGTTTAAGTCCTAGATCTAATTTAATAAAACTAAAAAGTGGAACTGTCTAAATATCTCCTATCACTCTCTTATACCTCAACATGAAAAATGAATAGGGCCAATGCAATTCAATAACATAGCTGAACATCTCTCCCTCCTCCTAATTCCCTTCCAAACAAAACAAACAAAAAGTTGTTTTTAACTGAAAAGGAACAAGAAGCTATTTCCTGCTAGGATAAAGACTGGGCAAAATCTGCCTAGTTTATTTTGGCATTAGCAGAATTAGAAGACATGTCAGTGTTTTACAACTGTTTGGATATAGAATTAGCAAAACATTTTGAAATATATTCCTGGCTGACTCATCACACTGGCATAATTGAAGTTCAGGGATCCAACTCAGATTTACAATAAAGAAAAAAGAGACAAATACTCTGCTGCAGTTTTGGTTTCAGGCATTAGTGGTAAGAGAATAAAATATATTCTGGATTATTTATACATGGACAGATATAGGAATACATTGTAGTTGTACTAATTATAGAACTCGTTTCAATGTTCACACAGGCAATATGTAGGAATTGCAATAGACAACATGTCAATACACTTCCAATATCTCATGCTATCCCTTCGGCATGGGGTAGCCTCTCTCTTTTTGTTGCAGTCCAGCAAGGACTTTTGATAACTTGCTGTCTGAAATTAATGCTTCAGTTTGCTCATGCTCACTGAAGTGCTATTTCTGTCCTGGAAGCATTTTTGGATGCATTTCATTGGGCCTTTTGAATGTTACTGTGATACATACTTAGCTCTAGTGAAAGTAAGGAGGTCTCTGAACTTTCTCACTGTTTTTCTAGTCTTTGTTTAAAAAATGTAAAAAAAGGAGCTGTAGGTGTCTTTAAGGAAGTTTGCTGCTGAGAAGTTTACCATGAGGACAGAGTCTAATTTGCAGTCACGTATGTCAGAGGTGGCTCTGACTTCTCCTTGGACTATGCATGAAATACTTGTCCCACCATCCTGAGAAAGGCAAACCTACTCCTGCACTCCCTGGTACGGTGACTGTTTTACAGTGATGCCTGTCCTCATGGAGGCACAGTGTGGATTCAACTCTTCTCAGTTCCCTTTTACTACCTCTCTGCTGTGTGTCAGCATCCTCCTACATCTTCAGTCCTTCAGAACTGGAAGAAATACTTGTAATTAAGAACCTTCCTGCATAGGGCTCAATCTAAAGGTTTTTAACGTGGATGCCACTACTGTCCTCAGCTGAGAAAGTGGAGGAAAAGAGGATGAAGCCTCCATTTGCCCAAATCTTTGTGGTGTGATAAAGGAGACAATCAGTGCAGGGTATAATTGGCCTGCCTGAGACCTCCATCTCTCCATTCCCATTGCTCTTCATCCCTTGCTGTCACTGACAGTGCTGACCTAGTGACCTAGGAAGAGAGTGTCTGAGTTGTCTGAGCTGGCTATCCCAGCTCTTCTTCTACAGGCAAGCAGAGGAGGCAAGAAGGCTGCTTCCAGACCTCAGGAAGGAGTCATCCTGTGCTGGACCTCATGCCAGGTAACAGAGCAGCAGAGGGAAATCCATCTTCTGATTCAAGCTAGACCTGTTTGAAGGCAACAGCGGTGTCTTGGACCCCTCCTGAAACTCCTAAGAGATAGGTTGGGGAAGTTCTTGGATACAAAAAATTACTAGGATTAGTTCAATTGGTTAGAGCATGGGACTTCTAGTGCCAAGGTTGTGGGTTTGATCCCCATATGGGCCATTCTCTTCAGAGTTTGACTCAGTGATCCTTGTGGATCCCTTCCAATTCAGAATATTTTGTGATTTTGTGATTCCAGGGATAAAATTTGTGCAGTGTTGCTTCAGCCATAGGGGCTTGCAGGGGTACATACATAGTGCTGTCTGCCCTACCAGCTTGGTCATCACCTGCATAGGGCTGAACAAAAGATGCTTCTGACAGGCAGGTGGACTTTTGCTCATCTGAGCACCCTTCTGCTTTAAAGACATGGCTAATCCACCAGGAGGTGGCTTAGTGCTTGTATCCATCAAATGGATAGTCATGATAGTCATGCTCTTTAAATGGAGTGAAACCAAATGGTGCCATTTGGTTGCCTACAACTTGTGTCCTCAATGCAGCAATGAATGTGAGAACTGAGAATGCTGCTTACTTGGCCTGTAAACTTTGTCTTCTTGGAAGTTACTCTCTCACCATGAGGTGAACAGTAAGTTTAAGGACAAGGCAAGCAATATGGTATGTATTCTTGTCAGATACTTATGGCACAAGTTCATAATATTTTACAGTCACTGTGTTGGTATTTGCTATTTCAAAAAATCACAAAATCAGACCACCAGGACTTAAATAAGAAAGGGAATCCCAAACGTGAGCTCAAGCTTAGTGCTACCAATATTCTGCATTCCCATTTCCCCCTGTTACTTCCTCTGTACCTTAAAATAAAATGTGTGAAAAAGAGACAACATATTTTGTAGCTACTCTACTCACCACCAAAAGGCTTGGTGATATGTGTAACGTGCTCTAACTGTAATGGTGGGCATCAGTGTAATGGAAAGTAGCACAAGCAGTGAAGAATAGCACTGTGTTCTGTTATCACTACAGCAGGAAGGTAAGAAGATAATATTCCCCAAACTTTTGTCAGAAAATGGCTTGCTATGACTGCTTGTGCAGTTCTTTGTATCGTTCAAAAAAGGTTCCTAGAGCAAACATACTGACTTGTCCTTTGTAATCCACAAGGTAAAAGAGAACCCCATAGAGAATCATTAATGTTTTTACCTCCCATAAGTTATTTCTTTTCTTTGAATGTGTACCAACTTGACTCAGCTGCTTTCTGGTTGTATTTGAGAATCTTACTCAACTGCAGAGAGATGGTTCACAATTGCAGCAGCAGTCTAACTGGGTAACTCCTTTAGAACTACTCCTAGGAAAGGATTGAAACTACTTAGAGTGATGGCTGGTACAATTTGGCACCTAGCAATGGGAAGGATAACATTCATTATACAAAGAGCTTTCTGAAAAGCAACATCAAGTACTTCAGAGACCTGCCTTGGACCTAGCACCACAGACATACTGTTGAATGTTATTGCAAAGAAGAGGTGACCTTCTCCAAGTCACAGGCTACCTGACTGTCTGAAGTGCTAATTCTTTTGGTGCAGTCCCTGCTTCTCAAAAGACAACTTTTGCAATATGCAACAAAATGTGTTAAGGCTGAGACAATATTTTGACAGTTATTTTCCCTCTGCTCTGATGGCTTTGGCTGAAAGCATCACGTCAATAACATTAACTGAAGAGAAGCATGCAGACATCTTGGCAGAGTTTGACAGATGACTGATTGGGCTGGTGCAATGAAAGAAATCCCTGCTCTTCCTTGTGCTCAGAGCATGAACCCTGCAGGTGTAGGGGGGCACGTCTAGGTGGGCATGTCCCCAGAGGTCAGTGTGGGGATGCTCCAGGGAAACTGGAGGCAGGCATCCTATTGCAAAAATAAGTTTTAGCCTCCCCTGTGCAAACCTCTTATTCAAAGACGCTGATACATCTGTGACTAATGTGTTGGACTTGATCTCTCTTCAGTGTGCTGACTTCCCTTCTGAGCATTTTCAAGCATTGGCACTTTACTGATTTGTTTATTTTAAAAGTGGATTTTGTCCCTGTTGAAGCCTTACAGCCCCTGCTGTGCGACACTGTCTCAGGAGAGCAGAGTGACTGCAATGAAGTACCTAGCTGCTTGCCAGGAGTGAGTGGCTCACTTTCTGTTATTTCCCTTTTTCTTTTATTGTTAGTCAATGATTTTTCCCTGCTTGGGTTTTTAATCATAGCCAGTCTTTCTCCAATAGCCTGTTCTCCCTCGTGTGTCTGTGGATATGCGTGCACATGGGAGAGAGGGAAGCAAAGAGGGAGGCAGAGAGTGAAACAGTTCTTGGGCTATGTTGACGGATGAATTCTTCCTCAGTTGTCAGGTTTCAAGCCTGTCGGCAGCGCTGCTGGTAAGTGGGGAAAAAATACGGCTAGGGAGGGGAGGGCAAGGCTGCCCTGGTGGGGGCTAGACCGAAAGGGGCCTGTGTGCTGCCCCTGGCACAGCCACAGGCAGCGGGGTAAAAGGCAGAGCTGCAGCCTTGGGGACCCTGCACACACAGCTCACTGCCCACAGCAGCCCCTGCACACACTGCTCACTTGCCAGCAAGGGATTTTCCTCCCCTCCTCCCTTTATAAAGATCCCTCAGCTGCTATTATGGGTTGTATCCTTGGCTTATTGTGAAAGCAAAACGAAACAAAAAACAAAGGGGAAAAAAAAAATCTGCGTGGTTTTGCAATCTGGAGATGAGCCTTTGATCCTCTTGCTCAGCCCGAGGATGGTGGCATGCTGGCACAGCTGCCCCCCGTGTACACCTGAGCTCTCCAGGGCTGCCTACACAATTCCCTTTGCAGGGATGGGGGAGAAGTGTGTGCCAGAAATGTTCACTGCTCCCCACCAGCGTTAAAGGTGTAGAGAGAGAGTGTGTGTGTGTGTGTGGAGGCAGCAGCTGTCCTTGCAGAGCTTTAACCAAAGTGGTAACCTGCAGCTATGGAGTCACCGACTAAGGAAATTGAAGAATTTGAGAACAACTCTCTGAAATACCTACAGCCAGAGCAAATAGAGAAAATCTGGCTTCGTCTCCGAGGCTTGTAAGTAGTACTTTTCTTTTAATCTCCTCCAATTTCCTCCCACTGTCAAAATTATTGTAGCACTTTATTTTTTCTTCTTGCTGTACCTTCAAAATTTCCCAGCAGTTTCCACACCTGTTCTCCAAAAATTAAGTGACTTTATCTTAGCAAAAGATTCATTTACTTCCTTAAATTAAACTGCTTCTTACATTGAACATTTTCAAGTGGAAATGTAGAAATGTCATTAATTAAGCATTTTAAGATATAAGCAGTTACTGGAATTAGTTCAGGTGTTATTCTAGAAAAGTTTTGTTATAGCCTGAATGAATTGAATCCTCTGTTTTCAGTAATCTTACCCTTAGCTGCAGCATAGAGACTTTTTCCCCACTGCAATGTACACCATTTCTAGCACTGACATGATATATAAGGACAAAATAGGCAGAGAAGACACAGCTGCTATTTCCAATAGCATTTGTAATAGCAGCAGATTAATCTTCCACTGATTTGATTGTACTTATTAATTTATATGTTAAGCCTGATTTGCCATGAGATGCCTGTATACTGCCTCCTGAGTAGAAAAAAGTATCTGTGCTTAAAGAACTTGGCACTGCAGAAAAGAAAAAGCTGTAGTGTCTGCCTAGCTTTCTTAGAAACAATATCTGGTGTTTTTTCATATTCTCAGTATGTAAAATTCTGTCAGCCATTTGCCCATCATTTCTTGGCCATGGCAAACAGGAGTGTTACTGTGTTAAACTACAACCCTTCCTGTGCTCAGAACTGTTTATGTTTCTATTTTTTCTTCAGTCTCACATGTTAGAGTTATTAAAATTTCAGCCTTCAAGGGAAAGGTAGAGGGAAAGGGACCAAAGAGGTTTGGAAACAGCAGAAGCAAAAAAAAGAAGAGTAGGCCAATAGTTAAAAACAAATGGGTCCAAGTTAAACTTGACTTGCTTTTGGGTGTTACTTTGTGTAAGCAGCTATGATATGTTTTACAAAGCATAGACAAAACTTCTGTAGGACTAAAACCAATATAAGAGAGATGCATTAACATGTGTTTCTTTCAAAGCATCATGCCAGGAAGTCTGTTTTGTGAAGGAACCTAATCAAAGTAGATGACAGCTGTCTTGTGAGCCTTCCTAATTGAAGACCCTCACTAAACAAACCCTCTATTAGGACTTCCTGAATTTCTGTTTAATATAGAGCTTAGGAGCATGCTGATTTGTTTTCTACCTGGAGTTCATAGATAAGCAGCATTTTGTTCAGGACCTCTCCTACAGTTAGTAAAAAGCAGTGTCTGTATATTATACAACAAGCTTGGGTCTCTTCTACCTATTAGAAAGTTAGAACAACTGTAAAACTTATTCTAGATGTGTAATAACTAAAATTCACGCTGCTTTTCAGTATAACCCTCTTTGTCATCAGTGTGTATTAGTGTAATGTAACAAATATGTCTCTTTCGAGTTTTGAGATTGCCTAAAGAGGAGAGAGTTTTTTTCTGCAGAATTCTTAATCACTGGATGAAAACAGAAAAGAAAATTTTGCATTCCCAGTTTTCTAATGGAAGCTTAGTGCATCCATACACACCAAACTGAGGTTTGGCATAATGTGTTATGATTTTTCTTGTCTGTCTTTATGCATACTTATATGTGTAAGAAGAACAATCAGATGTGCACAACCCTCTTAGTTGAAGCTTAAATAAGAGGCTTCATCCTGGAGAGAACAAATACTACTTGAGAAAATCCCTCTCTCCTCTGCCCCTAGTAAATTGACAGCCATATCTCACTGGAATTAGTTACAAAGCACAACAGTGCTACCAGCACAGTGTTACACAGGTACTGAGAGCATGCTGCTGGCTGAAGCTACCTGAGGAGTTGTAGCCTGCAGCAGGCAGATACCCAAGATAATTTGATCCTGGCGTCTCTTCTTAAATGGCAAGGGCTGTGATGATTTAAATAATCTGAGGTCTCAGCATTGGGTTGGACATCTCCTTGGTAGGACTTCACCTGTGGCAGCTCTGGTACTTTCCTCTCCTCTTCCCACCCCCAGTGCCAGCTGGTATGTTTATTCACAAAAACTTTGTGGACTAAACAATATTCATCACCTGGCTTTTCTAGGGGCAGGGGAGAGGTGATTTTTCACCCCTTCTCAGCCTGCTTGGTTTGAAGGGAATGGAAGCCCAAAGGCTACAAAGTAGAGGTTGCATTGAAGGTCTTTTTGGATGCCCTTAATTTTCTGCTGAAACAGGTCTGGTGAGAGCTTTTTTTGCCATGTTCCTGTTATTTTTCTGTTTTGCAGGATGGCTGGCCTCTAGGGGTTTGGGCATGGAATGTATTTTCAAGGTAAAGGGACGTCTTTTGCACAGTGTAGAAAGACAGACTTTTGTGAGGCTGAAGCTGGGTGTCTGTTGCAACATGAGTCATATATTGCTGTAAAAGGCAGACAAGGTATTGAATTTGTCTCGGAGTGGAGTGGAAGGGTTTGCTTCTTTCTGTTTTGTATCGTTGCAAAATGTGGTTTAGTTAGGATAACACAGCTGCTCTATAAGCACAGCAGTGTGAGGTAGTGGTTGTTAAGCCATGTACAAGTATCTTTTGCTTTTACTGTTTAAGAACAATACTGCATGTGCTGTGTAATGGTACTCAGGATAATCTCTTCCATAACCTTGTCCAGAACCAAGATTAGGCTTGACAGGCCTGTAGTTCCCCAGATCATCCTTCTGACCCTTCTTGTAGATGGATGGTACATTTACTAATTTCCAGTCAGTGGGACTTGTCTGGTAAACCAGGTGTTTTGTTTAATCCCAGCCAGCATTCGAGCACCACACAGCCACTTGCTTACTCCGTGCGCCAGCAGGATCAGGGAGAGAATTAGAGGGGTAAAAGCTAGAAAACTCGGGAGTTGAGATAAAGACAGTTTAATAGGGAAAGAAAAAGCCACGTCACAGAAGCAAAACAAAACAAGAAATCAATTAATTGCTTCCCAAAGGCAGGCAGGTATTCAGACATCTCCTGGAGACCAGCCTCCATCACATGTAATGGCTGCTTGGGAAGACAAAAGCCATTACTCCAAATGTCCCCCATTCCTCCTTTCCCTCACTTTATATGCTGAGCATGATGTCATATGGTATGGAACATCTCTTTGGCCAGTTTGGGTCACCTGTCCCACCTATGCACCTCCCAATTTCTTTTGCTACTTCCTCACTGCCAGAGCATGAGACAAGGGGAAAAAAAACAAAAACCCTTGACTTATGATAAACATGACTTGGGGAAAATCAAAAATGTCAATGTGTTTTCAATGCCATTTTCATTCTAAATCCAAACAGCACTCTTAACAGCTACTGAAATTAATACCATGCTACATGAAAGCCAGGACACCAGGACTGCTGGCAGATGACTGAAAGTGGTTTGGCAAGTTTTTGTCTCTTAATATTTTAGCTCACAGAAGACATTAGGATTTTAAAAAGTCCAGCAGAAAAGACCACTTTGTTAGGAAGTGTATAAATACATCAGTTTTCAAGTGAAAAAAAAAGCTAATTAGTTTCTGGAGGTGACAGAGTCCCAAAGGCTTTCTTTGGTCTTGGTTTCTGTCCTTCTGAAGATCCTGTGGTTCTAGGTTTCCACTGAAGTCCTGTTTGGCCTGAGAGCAGAACAGAGCTACCTTCAATCACATTTAAGTGCAGCTGCTGCTACCCTTTTTCTCATTGGCTTTCTTGATGGACATAGAGAGGAAATATGTGTCAAAGAACGATGTTAAAAAACCTTTCTCTAGACACCTTAGGTCCAAGTTTCACTTTTATTATGGTTGTCACAGTTCACAGAAGGATTAGGAAAGTCTCATTTGTCAGCAAGTGGATGCTGGGTATGTGCTGGATGCAGCTTTGCAGCCTAGAGATTCCTGATTTGGGTGAGCTGTGAGTATGGATGTCTTGATTAGTTTTAGAGTTTGCCAGGGTCTGGTTGATCCATTATATTGTTCTTCATGTAGAGTGAAGAAGGGCTTAATTTTATCAGTAGGCTAACATGTAAGTTAGTCTTGTTTTATACTGCCTGTGGTATAGTCCATGAAAGAGCAATGGGAACAAGAGAAGTGTTGCCAGCTTCTAGTCTCATGCTTGACAAATGGGCAGAGGAAAGAATATATTTGAATAAGTAGAAAAACAGAACCTTCAGAAAAATGTAATAAAAAGCATTGGTGTTTGTAATTGTATTTATTCAGTAGACTGACACATTTTGCCACAGTTCTTCTGTTACTTTGTTCCACAAGCTGACTTTCTTTTGAATCTTAAGTCGATATATGAGTCCTGTAGGTAACCAAAGAGGGAAGAGTTCATGTTAAATAGTAAAATGTTGACCAAACAATAATACACACTTTATTATTTTCCATAATTATAAAAGAGCTTTTATTCTTCTGAGGATAGTACAAATGAAATACATTAATTTCAAGCTCAAAAAGTCATAAACCCACCACAATCTGTCATAGAAGAAGGGGTCTCCCTTTGTAATATTAAATTCAGTGCTTTGCAAGTATCACTCCTATAAAGCTTGCAGTCCTGCAACAAATGAAGAAAGTTATGTTTATGAAGATTAATTTAAACCTTAAGTCAAAGTGAAATTAAGAGTCTATATCCGGAATTCTTTTTTAAAACTGTCTTGGTAGGATAGGAGTCCATATAGAAAGAAGCAAAACCTGATGGAAGACATCACTGAAAAATCCTCTCCATGTGTTTTAAAAGCTGTGAGGAGAGGTCCTCTCCTAATCTGACAGTTTTTGGTGGACTCAAACACTGTATTAAATCCAACTAAGACCTTGAAAGGATTTTTACTTGATGTGTTTCTGTTTCTTCCTGCAATTCACACAAAATTTTCCAGTTCCAGTCCTTTTTTCTTGTTTCCTCAAAAGTCACTTCAGCCTCTTCAAAATCCTAGAAAAGGTCTGACTCTGATCCTGACTGGTAGATGAGGAAAGCTTAAGGTTCACCTATTAGGGCAGACTCAGTAAATACTACAGAAACAGTGAAACCTTCACAAATGCAATTTGCCCTCAAAATACTGGGAATTTGGATAGACCAGAGCTTTTCTAGAAGGGCTTGTTTCATAAGGTTTCATAAGGATTCATAAGGCTGTTTCTGATCTCCTGAACTGTGCTGGACTAAAAAACATTGATACCAATGTGTTTTCAGGGGTAAAATTAGAATGCAGTTCCTGATTTTTGGTGTGGCGTTGGTGGTGTTGTTTTTTGTTGCTGTTCTTGTTTTGGGGGTTTTCTGGTTGTTGTTGGTTTTTTGTTTGTTTGGTTTTTAAATTTGTTTTTTCTTTGTTTTCTTTGATAAAACTAGGTTTTCTAAGTAATTGGTAGCTTAAGAAAAGTTTAGCTCTGTGATGTGACGGTTTTCAACCCAGAGTTGTGCTTAAATCAGAATTGTACATAAACAGCAATCCTTTGTCCTGCAGACACAAACGTTTGCCAAAATTTATTTGGAACTGCCTTGGATATTTGAAAAGCAGATTAAATTTGAAGCTGATTATAAATACAAAGAAACCAGAACTAAAATTTTGCAATAGATCAAGAATGCAATTCAAACTCTGGTAAAACTCGTTGTAATTAACTCAACCAATTGACTTCAGTGAAGTCAGGATTCCTCGAAACAATTGGTAAGGTGGATATTAGAGACTTGTGAATTTTTCTGGCCAAGGTGGGTGTAGAGTTCTTGGAGAGACATGAATCTGTATGGCTGTCAAGGAGAGATTGGAAAGGCTGTGTCTCTGCCAAGAATTCCAATTCATGTCACAGCAGTCTGACCTACCTTTTTTGGGAGGACTTCTATACCTGTCACTCAGTTACGTGGGATGCAGGAGTTCACGTGAGCTTAGGTATGCAGCAGGAAAAGATTGTCATGATCTTTCTTGTCAAGAGAGATGTTGGAGACAGTTTAGTTATTAAGATGCATATAGAAATGTATGAAAACAATGTAGGTACAAACATACTGAATGGCTATTTGTGTCATTTGGATCATGTGGCAATAGCGGTGTCATCACTTAAGGAGTGATTTCTTATACTAATAGATACTGTTCATGCACAAAACTCCTAGCCAGGACAGAAAGTTTCACAACATCCTTCTGTAGCATGAATCCTAGCTTGATACAAAGCTCATTTCAACACCAAGACTGGCACGAGCTGGACGTAAGATCTATGCAATTTTTAACAGCTAAGGCTATACAATGCCCTTGAGCTATGGATGTGGCAGGCAGGGACAAGGAGCAGAAGTAGAGCATCCTTACAAGGCTGAGCAGTTCAGATGGTTGCTGTAAATGATGCTCAGGTCACACTTCCTCCCATGCCTCTTGTGGAGCAGCTGGTTTTCAGGGATTCACCAGTAATAAGCAGTTACTGGTGTCTGTTAAGCAATGAGTCTGAATGCACAATTTACATATACTTCTCTACATATATTGATGCAGCAGAGACAGTTATAGCCAGATGGAAGAAGTCTCCTTCTTCAGCTTTGCTTGAAAAGTAAAAGGAGAGGAAACTAGGAATTGAGACTGGGAAGGGAGAATTGGGAGATCATCTACAAAAGAGCATATTGACTCAAAAGGTTGGAGAGGACAACTAGGTAGAGCATTTTAAAAATAGAAATTAAGAAAAGAGTGTTGGTGGGAAAAGAGATAGTCCAGTGAGTTCTTCAGATTCTTACATGTAAACAATTGATTTATTTACTTCCAGACTGAAATAGTTCACAGCCCAACATATATGCAAGTCATTTAGGAGTTTGAGTTCTGCTGAAAATCACAGGGACAAGGACTGCTTTTAGGGGCATTTGAAAATGTGACCCATCTGTAGCATTTTTTGCGTCTCTCAGATTTTAGTGAAGGCCTTGAAGGGAAGCCTGGTTTCTGCAAGAACACTGCTGGTTGCAACTGCTGCCCAAAATACTGCTTCTGTGTTAGCTTCTAAGCATGTGTTTGTTCAGAAGAATGAAGGTCTCTTCCTTAGGAAGCCATTGCTTTGTTTGGTTAGAGGAAGGGGGAACTTATTTGGTACCTTGGCCACATTTTTGCTGTAGTATTCGTCAAAATTCTTCCTCCCATGTGTTCCCATTAATGCTGTCTGGGCAGTTATTTTTCCTTTCTTTCATTACACTGGTTTTATATGTGCAGAGAGCCTATAGAGTTGGATGCAGTTTGACTGGATGTGTAGAGGTAGTTCATATTATACAGAGAGAGTCTTGAAGTGCTCTTCTGAGAAAGGCTTTTGCGTAAATGCTCTATGATCTTTGAAAGATTTGTTTCTAATTAGCTCTACTGCAGTGAATATCTTGCAAATAGAGAAGAATGAAATTCCTGAGTTATGTAAATTTGCTGAAAAACTGAAAGTAAATTATCATAATGGTCCTACCTAGCCTCACATTCTATGAAATGTCAAATTTCATTTTGAAAAACCTATTTACCTTATGAAATAAAGTAAATCTTATCTACTCCTCTTCTGGGCCAGAGGCAGGGAACTTGACTCCTCCCTTACAGCAGCCAAACTTTTAAGAGCTAGATTGGTTGTCTCAACCATGGCACCTGGTATGTGGAAGAGACAGGACTTACTTATTTAAGAACAGAGAAGCAGATGTCCTTCAAAACATGATGAACCCTGCTGCAACCATTAATTTTGAAGATAGGAGCCTCTGTGAAACCCTCCTCTTCTGAAAACATACTTTCACTAGCTATCCCAGAAACCCATCATCGTTCACATTATTTTCCTCTGTAATGCCTGTTCCTGAAGACATGTAGAGTCCTAGGAAGCCTAGAAAAAGAGCATTGGCTCTCCATGAGAAGTTTAAAAGTTGCATTTTCCTAAGAGTGACATTTAATATCTGGCCTGCTAGTGAAGAAGCATTATTAGGACAGCAGCAGTCCTGAGGTGCTACACAAAGTAGTGTTGCTAAAAGGCTTGAATAATTTTCAAAGTCTACCATGGTGCTGAAAGTTTAAAGGTGGGGATGGGGAAGTGAACCTTCTTTTGGAAAGAGAGCACTGCATCTTTATGTAGAATTTTTTTCTCCCGGTGTTTAGGCTTGTTCAACAATAATCCAAGTGTTTTAGATTGTAACCCAGAGTCAGGAAAGGTTCTGGCACAAACCCATGAGATTTAAATTTTTGCGTCACACCAGCTGTCTGTTAACAGACAGAAGGGGTAGGTTGTGTTTGGGGGGAGGAAGATTGGAGGGGAAACAGTAACAAGCAACATTTAAATCTAAAAATAGCAACAAATAGATTTACTCAAGCTTAGGCTAGATGCAAATTTGTTTAGTGACTTTATGCACACAGCTTGTCTGGCCTGATATAAGTCCAGTCCATGTTTCCTGTCTTCATATTTCACCCAGAGTATGAAGAATGATTCCCCCTCCCCATTTTCATGCATACTATAGCATCACAGAGCCATCCTGCACGAGAAAAGCTGGACAGCTGACAGAATCTGAATATGTTAGTTTTACACGGTACCAATGATTAAAGTGACTTTTTAACCTGTACATGCTTATTTCTTTCAGGGTCTAACTGCTTTTTCCCACTGGGTGAGTGGAATCCCTGCTAAGCAGTATTATGTTCTTCTTGACACATCAAGACACATCAATATTGCATATATATGTGGCCCTGCAAAATTCTGCTTTGTCTTATTCCCAGTACACTCCTTGTGCTGATTCATTTTCATTACTTTCTTCTTAGTGAAATGAACAGCTAAATATAGCTAAAGGATGCCCAGTAAAGACTGTGTATCTCATTTTTCTGAGACATTGTACTAGCAAGGAAGGGGCATCCCACTTTTTTGACATCAGTTGTTGCCATGTAAGCTCACTGTGAATCACATTTATGCTCAAACAGCAGTGGGAGGTATTCTTCCCTCTTGGCCCCTCTGATCCCTGTGTGCACTGAGTGCCACTTTGTCTTCCAGAGGGAGAGACTACAGAATAAACATGTTGAGGTACCAACCATCCTGTACTTTACTAATTTCAAAGCTAAAAGTTCCATAAATAATTTATACTGGCCACTTAGATAGAAGAACTCAGCCAGGCTAAATATATCTCTATTTTTCCAATAATAAATGTGTGAAGGTCATATACTACTATGGTTTGTCTTTTTTTTTTTTTTCTTCACTTTTAAAGGATGAATACTGAGAACTGTTCTACTTTCTTTTTAGACCATAGGACTTTATTTTCCCAAAATGTATTTTCCTGTAACTGGATTTTTATGAGCCTGCATTTCTTTTGAGAATGTGATTTGCATGCAGTACAAGAGAATGTGCTTGTTGTGTGCTGTGAAAAAGCAGAATGAACAATAGATCACGTTCTTTCAAAGTGCTAGATTTTCAGATGCAGACTAATTTTTCTTTTTACTTCATATTTTTCTTCAGCTGAATCCACAGCAAATCCAATAGCATGAGCTTTTTTGCTGTTGCTGTAGTTGGTTTTCTTTGTTTATGGTTTTGATTGTTTCATTTGGTCTTTTGCATGAGGAGTGATGAAAAACTGTGTAAATACAGAAGAAGAACCTCAAAATCTCAGTATTTGTACTGGCTATGTACAAAATCTACATGAGCGAAATAATATTTTAAGAAGTCTTTAGAACAAAATTTGCTGACTTCTTTTGTAGTTAAGAAGCCAAAAGCCCAGTCAAGTCTATTTTCCAATACAAAGCCATTTCTCTAGAATTTACCCTTCTGATTTGGTGGTACTGAAAACTTTGGTGATACAGCTGAAGCACTAAGTTTTCCCTGCAGTGTTTCCTCTGCTCCTTGCAGATCCTTGTACCTCAACCTGCAGATCCTTGTACCTTACCTGTCTTGCTCAAAACCATCCTAAGCATACAGTATTAAACACAGATCAATGAAGTAAACCTTTCCTATGTTTCCTTTTCCCCTCTTTCAGTATACATACTGTGCCATGGAAAAATACACTGAAGTTAACTTTCCTCTTCTGATAGCTGGTGTTATTTATCAAAGTTTGAGCAAGCCATGATTGTCCTTTGCTGAAATGAAGCTAAACAAAATTATATCAGTTGGTCATAAATAATTTTTATGTCAATGGAGAATAATGTATCATTAACTAATACAGCTATCACACTACTGCTTGAATAAAAGTATTATAATTGTATGTTGTCCTGTCCAAGGTCACTAGGAGGTTGCTTTTACACTAGCCTTGGGAGATAAGATCAAGCCATGGGTCGAGTTTGTAGTGCCAAATAGTTCAAGTCAGTTGTATCCTTGTTATCTGCAGGAGCAGATCTCAAGAGCAACTCCCTTCTTACAGGTCTCCTTTCCCCCTTCTTCCTTCCTCTCTGTTCTTGAATCCTGCTTTGCTAGGGAGTTGGTGCCCAGCACTCTGTGTGAAAAACAAAGGAATTTGGGCTTCACTGCAATTTAAAATCATCAGCTCTCAAGACAGCATATAGTATAATAACATCATTAAACTCAGTCCACTCAGATCATATCCATACCATCCATTTTTAATACCTCTAGGCTCTGTTCACTCTTTACTGAATGAGTAGATAAGGGATTTGAGCTCTCTTGAGCTTGTACTGCAGAAATTCCTGACTGACTGTGATCACAGAGGCTATTTTGTAAGAATTTAAACTCTTTGCCTTTCCAGCTATGATTAACACCTACTCAGTACACGTATTAGACATGAAATGAGCTAGTAGGAAATTGGTTTCTAAGCCACAGGTAAGAGCCCCACAATAGCAAAAGGTCACAGCTAAGCAGAGGCAAAAGACATCAATTGATCATATGTCCTAATGATTGCAATCATTTTTGGAGATGAAGCTGTAAATTTCTTTTTTGTTGTTTTGTAAAAACTCGGTAGTTAGACTGCTGAAATCCAGTGGTCAACCAGATGAACTAAAGTTTATTAAAATAATATTTTCTCTGGACAAAATCAGACTACGTTTTCTGGCTTTGTGTTACTTACATACATTATTTATTAACTGTGACCTGTTGTGTTTCTCACCTGTCTTGTTTCCATTTCTACTGAAATCATTCTACCAGTTTCAGGTTGTGAGCACTTCTTTTCTTTCTGTACCACCACCATGCATACCCATACTTCAGAGCACAGAGTCTTTTCTAATCTACTTCAAATGAGACAAGTGACTGCCTCATCCTCTCATGATTTCAGGATGTCCTCATGTAGTTCAGGGCCCAATTTAAAATGATTTCCCTTGTTTTTTAAAAATTCCACATAAACCCTCCATCAGATTTCAAGTATCAGCTGAAATTTTGCCTTTTTTCCTCACCCAATTCTTACTGTTTCTTCTTCTCTGCTCTTAAAAGTCTCTGAGATTGTATTGTTTTTAACATAGCACAGTATTCTGATAAACAGCCCATGTGGCAGAAAAAATAAATTACCTTTTTTTTGGTTATTGACTGGAGTGTGAGTAAAGCATAAAAGGGCATCATTCTGTTTAAATTAAAGAATTAAAAATCTGTCAGGAACTGATGGCATTATACCATCAGTAAAGTCTGGTCATCTCAATGTATTTCTGAGCTCTGGTCAGGGCTCCCATGGGATCCTGTGCTTTGCCAGATGCTGTAGTCTGTGCTGTGAGATTGGAGTTTTGTGAGTTGATTTATACTTGGTTATTAATATAGACTTTGTAATGTAACATAAATGCATCTCTAATCCTGTGGTGATGATGATTACTTGGTAATGCACTGCGCGATTGAGAATATTGAGCTGCTGGGAGAGAAGATTTTCAATTTATTTAAGTGATCCTGTCAGTCAACTTGATCTGAGCCTCCAGCCACCTCTCCCTTGGAGTGACGCACAGAGGGACAATGCCTGCCCCCAGTACAAACTGCTGTGCCTCTGTGATGTGACCAGAGATGGCACCTGAGCTTGCAAGCTGGGAAATGCTCTTAAATCCTTCTGTCTAGACATGGTCACCAAGGGAAAATCTTGAGAATTCTGGACCCATGTGTTGGAAGGGCCTGGGGGCAAGAGCATTATGATTGGCTCTTACAGAAAAAGGTAGTGGAGGGATATCATTCAGAAAAAAACATAGATTCACCAATGGGTGAAAAAGGAGCAGAAAAAATCTTCCAGATTTGTAGACAGACAAATTTGCTAAACTACAAAATAGTATTTTAGTAGTGTTATCTTTCCACCAATTTTAGTATCAGAAGCCTAGCTCTGGCAGGAAAGAAAGGAAAAGGACCTAGAAGAATGTGTGTGTGTTATGGTATGGATATTTCACTCCAGTAAGGTGGCTTTTTTCCCTCTTTCCAAATGAGTTGGTCATAGGAGCCCTGCAGGGAAGCAGATTATTAGCCCTAGCTTGTGTGAGCTCTGGATGCAGTGGGACTCCACTATTAAAGGACATTATCATGTGCTTTTGTTAACAAATGACTCAGCTGCCTCCTCATATCTTACACGTGCTAATTACAAAGCTTTTTAAATATAGGAGGAAAAATCCTTCTTTCTCCTTAAGCCTATGAACAACTAATTTTAAGTATTAGCTTGTGGCAGCTGTTTTCCTAAACAACTGAGGTTCCTCTGAAGAGGTAGCTTATGCAATATGAACCTCTTCAGGCAGGAGGAACATTTCCTTTTCTCTAATCATGCTTTACAGTGTCAGTGACAACACTAAGGGTATGGCAGGCAAGCTCTGATGAGGTTTGCCAAAAAAGTCACCATTGTTGGCAGTTTAAACGAAAAGGTTGAACCTTGAACTGAGGCAACTGATGCCCAGAAGTGTCCTTGTGTCTGCCAGCTGGGCTGTGAGGGTTCAAACCTGTGGCAGGACACCTTATAAAAGGCAATAACTTTTTAAACCACTGCAGCAGGTTCATTTTTGCTAGTGTATTGTCGCCCTAAAAAGTTATTGCTCTCCTTTTTACTAGGAAACACAGATCCAGCCTGAAAACATATGCTGTGCTAGATCTAGGCTTGTGCACTCTCAGCTGGTAGTACAAAGAGAGCACAGGCCACCGAGTTTTAGGGACTTCAAAAGATCTACCTGGCTTATTTAACTGCTTTGACCAACTGTGTGTGC
Organism: Sturnus vulgaris; assembly: GCF_052056855.1. Taxonomy (NCBI): domain Eukaryota; kingdom Metazoa; phylum Chordata; class Aves; order Passeriformes; family Sturnidae; genus Sturnus; species Sturnus vulgaris. The sequence goes on along the minus strand of NC_142243.1, from coordinate 61,306,422 downwards.
CCTCTGAACCCATTGCAATGGGCCAAACAAAACAAAACACATTAGATGAAGCCAGTGTGAGTGTTGATTTTGAGCTTCAGCCTTAAAATTAAGCCATTGCACCTCAGCAAGCTGAGGACATTCTTCTGGCAGTTGTTATTCCTGAGCTGGGAAGTATCAACCCATTGGAAAGTGTCATCTGTATTCAAATGTGTGTACCTTAGGCCATCAATCACACATCCACCAACTGGTGACCCAAGTCTGATCACTGAAGTGAAGGTAGAAGCCTGCAAAGGCTTTTCCCAAGGGCAGATATAGCCCATAATTCCTAGCAGAGTGTGAGCAGAGCATGAGATTCTTATTAACTTTCAAATATTAGTATGGATTTTCAAGGATGAAACTAGGCAAAGATCCTCCTATTACTTCTGCAGCACCCACAAGTTTATCCATATTCTGAAAAGATGCCATTAATGCCAAACCCTGCGGAATGAACGTGGAACAACATCATATTAACCAAACCACTATTATGAGTAAAAAAACCCTAAGTGTTGAGGTTATTTTTCAGAGGCTGTGTAGGACTGAAATAGAAATTCATACATTCATACATGATATTATGAGTTGTATGATTATGGGACAAAATCAGGTCAGCTGACAGAGTTACTTAATTCCCCCAACCCCTCTCTCCTCACTTCTCTCAGTACCTACTCAGATGTATTAACTCACTCAACTCTCTCAGAAGACTAAGGTCTGAGAACATCACTACCAAATGCAGGCACAGATTTGATGTGTTTATGTGATATTATCTTCATTTCCAGGTTCCTACATGCAGAGGAAGGGCAGGATCATTTTTTCAAAAACTCAAATGTAGTGTTACTTGGGCTTAAGTCATGAATTGTTGTGCAAAACCCTATATAGCTAAACCCACAACCCTGAAGAGCTAACAAATTAATGGAAAAGTGCCTGAAGGGGAAATATAGGGAAAATAAATTTGGCTGAGGGTGCACTGGAATGAAAAGGCAAAATTAGAAACATAACCCTGAGAAAAGACAACCTTGAAGAAGTTGGTGGGCATCAAAGTACAAAGAGAAATTTTTTATGTCTATTTATTTCAATGGAAATTAAGTGGCCATACAGCTGTAGCAAGCTAAATCTTATTGACGATTAAATACCTTCTAAAATCTGTCCAGATTTTATTTTGGGCCAGTATGCTCTCTTTATTTCTCTGGCTACAAGAAAGAGTCATCCTCAGAAGAGGAGATACTGAAATAATTTACTCAACATTCTTGTTAACTTTATGGTTTCTGAGTTTAAAAATTTCGTCTTACCTACCACTTCAATCAAAAAATATCTATTTTTAAGTGTCTTACTGCATTTCTTTTTTCCATTGGGCTCTAGCAGCCTTCTTGGACTAGAACTGACTCACTTCATACCAGACTCGTGCAAGTGTAGCTGCATTAAATTCAGTCAAGTTATTTTTGGTTTACACTGGCTGTATAGGGCCTGCCTAGTGTGAGTCACTTGCTAATTCTCTTCAGCATTAAAGAAACCCACTTTGTTCTAATTATTATTTTTTTTGTGTGTGTAAGCTAAATATCAACCTCTGAATGATATATTCCACAGCCAGTAACAGGAATTGAATGGATGTGGCAGTCCGAGCATGACGTGTGCAGTGAGAAAAGAAACTGAACTTACATAGATTTGATAATATTGATAAACCTCTTTTCAGGCATGAGCACAGCATGGCCCACAGATGTGGGAAGCTGTAACATTACCTCCTTTAAATCTCTCTCATTCTTTCTCTCCTGGGAAAGAGGAGTTTGGATTTGTTGAAAAATGAGAAGTCCCTTGGGCTTGACTGGAAGTATACTCGTTTCCAGGTTTATTGTAGAGCTTCTGCCAAAACCAATTTCATAGATAGTTTCTCTCTTTATAGATGCATCCTGGGTACATAAATCAAGATATCTTGTCCCACATATTTATTTTTTTAAAATAAACAACCGAAGAAAACCCCTCATAACAAAACAACCTCAAAAAACCAAACAAAAAACTGCAAATCCAAACAAACTTGAATCCACCCCCTCCAGTTTTCTCTTGTTAATGCACACATGGTTGCTGATTCAAGCCAGTCTCTGATGCTGACTGTGGTATTAAAGAAGTACTTTCTAATTCCTTTGTTTCCAGTGGTCTCATTTAATTGAAGGCATGTCTAAGTGGTAGTTTGTAACCATAAAAAGATAGATGTTGACACTGTGTTTCCAAGAACAAAGTGAATACTATATTTACAGTTATATGTTATCAACATCATCTTTTTAGAAAGAGTGAGTAACACTGTTAGACCTTGTTTTTTGGAATGCTGGAAGTTTAAGCCTTCAGATTTTTTTTTTCCTGGATATCAGAATTTGCTAATGGTGTTTCTTTTAAAGCATGTGCATGCATAATGATATTGAATCTATAAACAAGTGTTCTTCCAGTTATATTCTCTTCAAGTGTAAATTGCAAATTCAGTCAGTGCTTGGAAAAGCAGCCACTAACTTGGTGCATGTAAACCTTAACTGTGATTGGACTGCAGGTGTGGAAACAGCAACAATAAAAATTGTGTATAAGTTTTTAAAAATTTCTATGATTTCGGCAAACTTTTTTTCCTAGTACTGTCATCTGTGATAGTACATCTTTCTAATGTATTAAAAATATTCTTGAATGAAAGGAACATTAAAGGTCTAACTGATCAGAAAATGTTATCATGTTATTAATCAAATGTAAAGAACACCCTAAGACTAGAGTTAATGAATTTTATCTTTCCTCAAATGTCTGAAAGAGTAACACTTTATAACATTATATGAAAGTTGCTAACCAATGAAGGGAAAAATAGTTCTGATAGTGTTGGAATGAGCCACAAGAGCCTCTCAGAGGAAAGAATTAACTTACAAATAATTTAATTTTAAAACTTAAACAAATTTGGATTTCTTGGGAATATTTTAATTTTTAATTAGTGTGGATTAGAATGGCCAATCAGATGGGATGCTTTTCAGCAGTTTTTTTTTTTTGCCAGAAAACATAATGAAGTTCGGTATTTGTCAGAGTATAAACTTCCCAATGCACACTCTTCAAAATGAAAGTTCTACTTTTTATCCTTCTGAAATGAAAATGAAGAATTGAATTCTCATAGAATAAGATTTGTCCAGTTGGGCTTCTGCTTTTATGTGTCAACATTCGTAATGTCAGTAAGCTATAAACTTGATACTGCTATGAATATTTGCTCTATTACTTCTTTGCGTAATTTCAAGTTTAAATAAATAATTTTTCACACAGTAAATTGTAAATGGAATATTTTTAAAAATAGCTATTTGGTATTTTTATGATTCCAACATGGTCAGAATATACAAGTGGGTACAAGTACAATTTGTAAAGATATTTGTTGGATGAAACATTTTACAGTCAGGAGATATTATTCATGGCTCTTGTTAAGTAGGAAATAGCACTGCATTCCTTTTTGCCATGCTTCTTATTTGTAAGGAAAGTTACTCCTTGTCTGGGTTTTCTAGGTCCACCCTTGCTACAATTTTCCACATGCAGTAGTATCAGAAATTGAAAGGTATACTTGATGCTAATAGCCATACACCTATTTTAACAATATTATCTACACGTTGAAAATGTTGGGAATGTCTTTAGTGTATTGCTAAATAACAGGACACATCTCATCACAGTCCACACAGAAACTTGTTTCAGTCACTACTTGTGAAGTTTGAATATTGTTAATTTTACTTTAGAACATAAGAGCAGAGCTGAGTTAAAGTAAATTAATGCCCTGTTTTGCCAGACTCTGTGCAAAGCCTTTGGAAACAGCTGCAGAAAAAGCAGCTCACAGACTACACACAGTGCTGATGCACCCCTGCAGGTAACTGCATAGCCACACAGACAGCTATGCAGAAAGGTGTGTACTGCCTTTTGGAGTATGGCCTTACATTGGCAGCCTGCATCATTGCCTGCTGTTGAAGACAAAATCCACTGTGCTAAGGAAGAATAAAAGGTTTACAGCCTTTTCTGTACCTGATGTGGTGTAAGCATTGGGGTAGAGAAAAGGTCTTGTATGCTCATCTGCTCTTGCCCTTCCTAGTCCTGGGTCAAGGTCTGTAAGGTCTCAGCATAGGTGCCATGAATTGCAGCTCTGTGGTGGTATCTGGAATTTGTTCAAGTAGAGAACTTCCTAGGATCTAGACTTCCTTTCTAGAAAGAGACTGCTCTGGTTGGACACATTCCATCACTTCATGTTAACGGGATCTTCACAGATCGTATCTTACTTATCTGTGGAGTGAGAGACATAAACATTACAGCTAGTAAGTACAAGAAAGTTTCTGTCACTTGGACTTCCTGCTAAGTCATTTAGAATAATAAATAATTTTTTCCTAGTTTCAACAACCTTTTCTCACATGAAAGGGCAGTATATGCATACAAGCAAACACAATTTTTTCCCCTGAATTTAGTGGCAACCACCACTGAGGTCAATAGAAGGGAATGGCTACATCAGGTTTAGGACAATCTTATAGCTGAAGTGACTTCACTGAATTGCTTCTGATTTCTGACTCTCCTTTTTCCTCCTTTCCTGTTAAGCTTCTCATCTCAGTTGTTCTCATTTTCTTCTTTTCCTGCAGGAGAAAATATAAGAAAACATCACAGAGGTAAGAGTAAATCGCAGAGGACTGGAAGGTATTTGTGAGTCATCACTCTCTTTTTGTTAGGGGGTTTGAAAGAGGATTTTCCTGTTACCAGGTTTTTTTTTTTTTTCCTTTCTTCCCAGGAAAATGCCATTCTACTGATTGTTTCCCCCTTTGAAGGACCATCTTGTGCTGCTGCTGTTCCCAATCTCCTTTGCTGTTAATGGTAGTCCTCCCCTCTGATGTTAGTGGTAGTTCTCTCTGAGTAAGAACAGAAATATTTGTCATTGAAGGTGAAATCATAATAAACATCATATTATTTCTTTGCAAGATCTGCTGGTTCTAACTTGTATTGCTTGCTTATTCTGTAATAATAAAATGAATGACGGGCTTGTAGAATTACTAATAATCTGTGCCATTGCAGTAGACTGAAGGAAAATGTGAATCCTGTTGATTAAGAGGCCATATTAGAGCCTCCAGATGTAGTTATTCCTTTCTTGTAGGAGGCAGGCTCAATGGGGTTCTTTGACAGATAAATTTTCTTGCTTTGAAACCCTTGTGTGAGCTGGCAGATAAGCCAATATGGTGCTTTGATTGGCTAAGGCATTACAGGCACCACTCCTGTTTGCTATCATGCTTTGCTGAAGATTATTGCTCAAATGCAGCAATGACAGGGCAGGCTATATGTGTCCTTGTGTGTCAAAGCCACAAGAAACTGAATTGTGGTGGCTTGTGTCACAACGTGGGCTTAAGCTATGAGAGTTTAGTGAAAAATACTGATTTGGAGATTTCTGTGCTGATCTGTGTAAGGGGGAATTGGATAATGTGAGATACAAGAATGGGGAGAAGGTAAATATGCTCCCAGTTTTTTTTCCAAATTTGGGGCTGACACTGTGGTTTTGTTTGCAGTTCTACTTTTCTCCCCATTTTCCTTGCTGCTGCCATGATTGCTAATTAATTATGGACATTTCTCTGGCCACAGGTCTTCAGCTGCTGCAAGAAGATTGTTTCCAGAATGAATGATTGCACTGTGTTTGTGTGTATTTGTGAGTGCCTTGGACTGTTTGCATTGTCAATGCATTGCATTGAGTAGTCTTACTTAGGTATCTTTTCTGTGTGCATAACTGTGACATTAGAGAGGTTTGTATTCAGCATCTCTTTTCTATGGGAGACTGTAAGCCTCTGAAGAGAGATGTAAATATGTTCTACAAGTCCAATACATTCTTGTGTTGATGATGGATAGAGAATACAATATGCCAGTTTGTTTAAACATACTGTTACAGGGCTAAGTTTTGTGCCCTGTGGGATTTCGAACTTTCTGTTTTTTTCCTTTACTGTTACACGTCAGCTGCCTGCCTGATAGTGTGCATCCTTGCAAATGGGCTTTCGTGACCCTCTGATGTCTGAAATGATGTGAGCTCTGCAGAGGCCAAGAGGCCACTCTGGGCATATGGCAACTGCTGAGCAGCTGTTCCTGATAACCTTGCCCAGTGGGTGCTGGCTGCTGCCCCAGAGGGCTCTGTAGCACAATGGGCTAACTGTTGTTTATGTCTAGGAACCACACATTGGCAGCACCTAGGGAAGCCTAGCTAGCTAGTAAGGTTCTGCCTTGAATTTTCCACCTGCTGAGTGATTAAGTATGATGCTAAATAGAAAATTGCACATAGTGCCACCTGGTGCAAAAGTGCACAATCCAGCAAAAAGAAATGGAAGATCAGCAGTTCACTTGAAGTCTGGTTTTAAGTAACATCTGTTGAGTTGGTAATTCTAGCAATGCGCATAAACTGATGACTTGGCTCATGTTTCCACCTTCATTTCTCACATCCGTCTGTTGTAGGTTTTCTTTTTGCCTTTGATACGTTTTTTCAAAACAATCTTTGTGCTTCCTACAGCACTGGGCTCTGAGGATGTCTGAACTGAAATTATGTATTGCTTGCTTTTACATCTTCCTTTTATTTCTGTTTGGAGAGTGTTATCACATAAGAATACCTACATGATAATAGCAGCAGCTATACATGAGAAACACTGCTGTCCTTTGTACTTTGCAGTGAATGTAAAGAAATAGTTTCCTCTGAATGCAGACCTGTTGGGAAGGAAAATGAAGTACATGTAAGAAAATAAATGAGGTACATAAGAAAATGTAATGAGAAAGAGCTGAGCTACAATCTCAGCCAGCCTAAAAGTGCTCCTAGAAATGACACACAGCGACTTTTACATTGATCATTCTCTTAATTGAGTTAACTTGAATGCTTTTGTAACAATAATATATCAGTATTATTTTCCTCATACACTTGGAAGTTTCACAGCTATCTAGAGAGCCCTAAATTCATTAGTCCCAACCTGAATTGCGTCTGAGCTACTGAATGTGATGTACATTAATCACAGCAATACCAGAGAAGTGGGATATTTAATCTGAGCTTAAGTAATTTTATCATTCTTCTGTCTACTTCTCTTTGGTAAGTAAACAGTAGGTAGCTTAGTGACTGAAGAGGTAGTCAGCAGGAGGAAAAACTAGACAGGAAGCCAAAGCTCTGAACTTCCAGGTCCTGAGTTGGTTTTGCTTTTTATGTTTTTTGGGTTTTTTTAAGCTTCTGAGACCTGTCATGTTTGATGTGATTATTGAGACTCTCAGTTGTCCTGAAGGCTGCCAGCTGTGGACTGTTGTATATTTCTAGGAGATACTCAGCACCTTCAGCTTCCTGGAACATTAAAAGGGAAAAGAGCGTCTCAAGTAGCCCTTGGCAATCTCCTCCTAGGTTAGTTTCATCCTCTTGGGTGAATTCAGCTAGTGCAAGCAATTTGGCACTTCTAAAGACTCACTAAAGTCCAATGTATTGTCACAAAATTTATCAGATAAATAATCTGTGTTAGTTTACATGGTATAAATTTTCCTCCATTAGACACCACAGTCATGCATTTTTATTCCATTATTAACACAGAATTGCATGTGATGCTACTTTTATTTAGCTGCATGTTGGTTAATTGTACAGTTTAATTTTCTACTGAGATGCAAATTCTTCTTTTACAGTGACCTTATTTTAGATAAAACTCAAGAAAAAGGAGTCCTGATATTTTTTCTGTCCATCATGAATGAATGAATTTCTTCCCCCTAAGTATCTGTTAATGATTTACATAAAGTACAAAATAGAAAAGGAAATATTAAAGGAGAAGCCACTGCTCAAACATTCTCACACCCTTCAGGGAGTTACATACACATCCCACCCCAGACTGAAACTGCAAGGCCCTTCACAGCAGGCAGCTCCATAGAGCTGCAGGTGCCTCTTTTGATTCCTTGCTCACACACACACTCTCAGGTCTGCTTCCTCCTTCTTCAGATGCAGCAGTAGGTTTTCTGCAGCAGTTCAACTCAAACTGGGTGCCTCCAGAGAGGGACCCAGAACATAGAAATCCATGGAAAATTATACCCTTATGGCTTATGCACCTGCCCCTCACGTGCTCTTCATATGCCTTGAATATGCCTTCATATGCCTTCTCAGTCCAATAGTGATTTTTGTTTTGGGGTCTTCTAACATCTTATTGAGTTATTTCTCAAGTGTCCATGCAAGCAGACCATTAACTCTTCATAACTTGTCAAGTTGCATCTTCTCCTGGTGGCTCTAGTCTTCTTATCTTCCAATTTGTGATTCTGGTGCACTTGGTCCCTGGCAGAGCCTAGGAAATGAAAAAAAACCCCTAGATATAGGATAAACATTACTTAGCAACAACCAAAACATGGTGTTATCTATATTCTTCTCATACTAAAGCTGAGACACAGCACTATAGCAGCTACTAGAAAAGTAACACAGAATATTAACTATGCCAGCTGAAAGCATATCTAGATATAACTTCAGGAATTGTGGCCTAAAGCTTCACCAAATCCAGCTACTCAGGCTAAGCAAGTGAAGCTAAGAAGACTAAATCCACACAGTGTTATAAGTGTATGCAACTCATTCTACTTCAGATATATTTATGCTAAAGAAGCAGTATGTCTCAGCAGGAAATGTAAACAAAGGGTCTTTGAAATATGACTTTGGCCCTGAAAAAGCATCCTAATGGGCCCTGAAAACATAGTAATGTGGTTTCTTCAAAAGAGATTGTACTCTGATTAAGAAAGATTGACATCTGATACAAACCACATGGCCAGAATATCAACATCTCCCTAATCTTCAGAAGGATTTTGTGTTTTTTACTTCAGACAATGAGGCAGGAAACTCATAAGCAGAGATCCTTCCATCCCTTTCCCCTCTTCTTATTCTTTCTCATCTATGTATGTGCTTATTAGTTCCAGTTTGCTTCAGCATTTAGTTAATATGTTCTTGGAGAATGTATTTATGCTAGTGTGGGGCACAAGAGATGAAACCATAAATGTAATGGTGTTGCTTACAAAATAAGTGGAAAAGTGTGCTTTCCCCTACATTTAGTCAGTAATCATCAGGGTTGCTCATGCTGACACCTCTGTAGGTTAAAACAATGCACTATCACTTTTGAAATATTATTGCCTTGCAAGTCTCATTCTAAGTAATCATTAAGTTTTGGCTTTTCTTTCCTGTGAGTAAAACTCTGTGCTGGGATTAATCTCATCCTTTAGTGTTGTTAGGCACACTGAAGAGATCTTTATTGGAATGAAGCATCAGTGCTCCCTCAAAGCTGATTTTCTGAGTAAGGATGTTATCACAGAATGAATAAAGTTGGAAGAGACCACAGTGGGTCATCCGGCCCAACCTCCCTGCTCAAGCAAGGTCATCTTAGAGTGCATGGCAAAGGATTGTGTGCAAATGGTTCTTCAATATTTTCTGTAAGGGGGAGTCCACACCCTCTCTAGTCAATCTGTTGCAGTGTGTGGTCACCCACACCATAAAGTTCTTCCTCATATGCAAGTGGATAGGTAATTAATTGATTTTTTTCCATTGAGCATTTATAGGGTATGAACTATAGCAACTTCTTGGCAATTTTCAGTACTGGGTAATGACAGAAATCTGGTCATTTAAATTGCCATAAGACGAAGCATTTCCATGACTAATTCAGACCTCCTATGTCTTAGCTGTGTCTCAAATTTGCTTTGAATTGATAATGAGTTGTTTTAGTCCTTTGATTTAGCAGTCAGACGTTGTGGAGGAGCGGGAGGTAAGGAGGAAAGAGGTAGAAAGAACAAAATTGTTAGTGACTGACGTTATCTTGGCAGTTAATATGAGAACAAGCTTTTGGTTGGGGACATCATTAGAGGGCGGGTGATGCAACTGAAGTCCTATATATGCTTCCAGCCTTCAAAATCTCTCACTTCTTAAATGTGTGTCTCCCTTGCAAATGATTAAGGTTGAATCCTAAGGAATTTTGTTAAAAATCTATCAAATGCAAGGGATAAGGGATGTTTCTGAGAGAATTTGCCCTAGGAGAGAATCAGCTATTTCCTGGCAACAGGATGTTCTCCCAAGAGAAATTTCTCACTTTTAGTGTGAATTACACTTGAACCATGTACTGGTTTTGGCTGTGATGGAATTAATTTTCTTCTTAGTAGGTGGTACAGTGCTATGTTTTGGATTCAGTATGCGAGCAACGTTGATAACACACCAATGTTTTAATTGTTGCTAAGTAGTGCTTCCTTTAGAATAAACACTTCTCAGTTTCCTGTGCTCTGACAGTGAGGAAGTCCACAAAAACCTGTGAAGGAGCAGAGCCAGGACAGCTGACACAAACTGGCCAAATGGATATTCCACACCATAGAATATCATGGTCAATAAATAAACTGGAAGGAGTTAGTCAGGAGCTGCTGATCACTGCTCGGTAATGGGCTTGATGTCAGTCCATTGGTGATGAGCAATGGCATTACTTCTTTCACTTGGGTGTTATTTCTTTGTTTCTGGCTCTTCTTTCCATTTTATTATTGTTACATCTTGCTTCAGTTATTAAAGTGTTCTTATCTCAATCCACAACTTCTACTTTTATTATAATTCTCCTCCCCATCCCTCTGAAGGGGTCAAGAGTGAGGAGGGTGAGTGAGCAACTTAAGTTGTCAGCTGGGGTTAAACCATAACCAGCCACTAATAAGCCTTATCAATACAGGGAAAACCATAAACCCTCTTCCTTCCTTTCCACATCAGAAAGTCTATCAGCTTGATTTCTACTGATTTAATTCCGTGCTTTCTTTAAAATATTGGCAATAAACTAACCAAGTATTTTTTCCTCCCAACAAATGTATTTTGTTTGCCCTCTTGTCTTGCCTATTTTAAGATGATAATTTGGGAATGGAATTTACTTTAATTAGATGACACGTGGAGAAGTTCTTTGTGCAGTTTCTACATAGATACTGCACTCTAAGCTAAAGGATTTATCACTGTTTTCATATTAAGGTGAAAACATCTATGAGACTCTCATCTGAAAACATTGTCAGATCCGTGCTGAGTGCCATGCCATCTCCATAACCACAGGATAGCATGGCTATAATAATGTATTTTGATAGGCTGGCTTCCAAGTGTTAACACCAAAAATGGAAAATAAACCTTAATTAGAAACAAGAATTTGGGCTTCCTTGTGTGTGCGTTAGTTTAAAAAGGAATCACACATTAAAATACTTGATGCATGTTTCAGTGAACACCACCACAGAGAAGAGTAAGAAGCAATTTACTGTAGTTTTTGCCTGGCAAAACTTTCCTCAATCCCATCCACCTAGTGATGTATTAGAAGAGATGCAAACCCTATTACAGAATTTCATGTGTACATTTCCAGGGTTTGAATTCCTATTATGCTCCAATGGATGATGATATTAGATTTTCATCATGCAGAAGAATAATTGTTCTCCTGCTGAGGAGAAGGTTTTCAAGTAGAAACTTCCATTTGATACATACTTACCTGCACATGTTATGCTTCTCAAGGGCTTTATAAAATGTCTCGGGTAGATATAAATTAATTGTGGATTATACGTTTGACCATACTCAAAGATGTGCCTGACAATGTGGGTGTATAAGTGGGTACATGCACAACAGGTACATTTTAGACACATCTAGATTATTAAAACTGATCCTAAGATCTCAGCAGTAAGATTTAGTACATTCATTTCCAAAGACATGGTGTGGATTTTTTGTGTTATAGTTTTATTTTTTTTTTCCTCTCAGGCAGATTTTGGGAATAATTATGGTACAGAAGTGTGTTTTTTTTTTTTCTTATGAGAGCAGGATTTTGAACACCTGGGTTTCCAGTGCCTGGTCAGAAAACCTTTTTAATATTAGTGCTTTTATAAATGCAGTTACTTACTGCTAATCATTCTGATTCATGGAATACTTAAATCCACATTCCCCCTCACTCAGCTACAATCACATCTTCAGAGAGGCTATATAAAAATCATCTGAACATAATAGAAGTGCTGCATTGTGTCTTTCTGAGTTATTGCTCTTAATATATGCAAGTAACTTATTTCTGAGCTGCTATGCAACACATAGAGATTCAGTGGAGCATGTAATTAAGGTTCAAACTTTGGAACCTGAATTGACTAATACTCACAATAAACCAAGTTTTCAGCTTATTTTAATTCTTGCCTTGTTTAATACAAGCTATTTTTAAAAGAAAAAAAGTATTTCTGTTCTCTTAAGTTTGTTATCAGAAACAATGCTTCATGCAGTACAGACAGTGCTCTTTGAACTTGTTGATCAGTGATGCATTTAGGCTTGTAGACAGACCACTGTCTTATCAGGCTGGTTTTCAGAGTCTAACATGTTAGTATTAATGAGTGGATAGCTAGTAGTAATGAGTGGATAGGATGAAAGTGGTTCTTTCCTGGATTCTTACTTGTTCTTTCTGGGAAAATTCACTGTAGATAGCACTTACTTTGATTTTTAATGAAAAACAAAGTAAAATTTTAAGAAGTGAAGGACCCTGACAGCATTTCAACAGTTCTGTACATGGAATCTATTTATTCTGATTATTTGTCTGCCAAAGGCTGGTTTAAAATTCTAGGCTTTTTCCCCTTGCACTATCAAAGCAGATACTATATAACTGAGTTCCACATGAGTTGGTAATTTCCCTGGAGGTTTTTTCAGCTATCTAATAACATTCATACAAATTCCAGTGGTACTGACTAAGGACTTCTTCTCCACTTCTATCTTTTAATGAAGACAGAGATGTTTATCTGCTATTGACTGCAAGAATTGTGTGATCCACACCCCAGAACAGAGATGGTCCTGTTATTTACATCTTGTGGTTTGTGAAAGAAGTCATTGACACTGGAGCATCCAGTTAAGCTTTGCAAAGTGCAACAGCATGTTGATTTTCATGGGAATACTCAAGGAATGTGCAGGTGCAGAGACTAAGCTATTTTAAACAGCTGCTGAACCAAACTCATTGTAGGTCACGATTAAGCAGAGTGATGGGAAAAAAATTGGACTACAAATGCTGTGTTATGTGTGGATAAAGAAATGAGTTTGATTTCCTGGGCAGCCAGCCCAATACCTTTTGGTAGGAGCTGTTCATGTTCTGAAAAGTGATTAGCTTGTTGCTGCTTTTTTGTTAGTCTGGCTAAGCCACACGAATGGTTGTACTTCAGCTTTCAGATTGCAATTATTTTTTTCTTTTACTTGGCAATACTGTGGATGTTTTCAGATTATGGTGACAAAGTCTCCTTCTGTAAGTTTCTGCACTAATAAACAGTCACAGCATCACAGAAATGCAGAATGAAATTGCAAGGGACCACAGTGGATCATCAGGCCCAACCTCCCTGCTCAAGCAGGGTCATTGTAGAGTACCTAGCAAAGGATTTCAATATCTTCTGCAAAGGAGACTCCACACCCTCTCTGGTCAATCTATTGCAGTGTGTGGTTACCCACACAGTAAAGTTCTTCCTCATATGCAAGTGGAATTTCCTGTGCATCAGTTTCTGCCCATTGCCTCCAGTCTTGCTGCTTGTCACCACCGAGAAAAGTCTAGTTCCACTCTCTTCACACCATCTTTTCACTTATAGACATTGATAATGTTCCCTCTCAGTTGTCTTATCTTGAGGCTGATGAGGCCCATCTGCCTCAGCCTATCTTTGTAAGAGATGCTCCAGTCCCTTAATGATCTCTGTTGGCTTGGCCTTGTGGTTATCAAGTTTGACTTTGTGTTCTGTAACTCAATCCTGCTTGAGTAAGGGAAGGTCTTCCTTCCAACATTTGTAACCCTGATTCTCCTGGATCAGAGATCCCTGAGGGCTGGTCTTTTCAGTGAGGTCGATTTGCCATTCCCTGTTACCAGGGTTCCCCCCTCCATTTAGTAACAGGCCCACATTACCCTTTCTTGTCCTTTTGTTATTGAAGTCTTTTTTGTTGCCCTTGGCATCCTTGGCCAGATGGACCTTAGTCTTTCTTGTCTCATTTCTACTTATTCTGAAAATCACTCTATATCCCTTCTAAGTGGTCTGACCATGCTTCTACCTCCTGAGTATCTCCTATTTATACTTGAATAATGACGGGAGTTCTTTATTCATTTATGTAGCTCTCTTGCCCCCTTTACCTGATTATTTGCTCATTGGGATGCATTGTTCTTGAGCCTAGAGGAAGTGATCCTGGATTATCAACCAGCTCTCTTAAACCCCTCTTTTCTGCAGAGTCTGTTCCCATATAATTCTTCCTGGGAGATCCCTGAAGAGATTAAAATTTGTTGTCCTGAACTCCAAGGTGACAATTACCTGCTGCCCTGCTTCCTCTTTGCTTATTACTGAGCTCCACAGTCTCATGGTCACAACAGCCAAGGCTGCTCCCAGCCTTCACATCTCCAGCAGCTCCTTCCCTGTCTGTTTGTATAAAGTCAAGCAACACATTGTTCCTTCTTGGATTCTCCACTAGTTGTGTCAGAAAGTTGTCATCAGTGCTTTCCAGGGACCACTTAGACTGTTTGTGTTTTGCTGTGTTGCTTCTCCAGTGGGTAGTTAAGAGACTTCCACAAGAACCAATGCCTAGTTCTTTAAAGCTTCTTCCAGCTGTCTGTAGGGCTTATCTGCTTCATCCTCCTACTCAGATGACCTGTAGCAAACACCCACCCAGTAATGTCACTATTACTAATCTGGTGTTTCATCCTAATCCCTACTCTCTTGACTTGCTCATCAGCCACCCCAAGACAGAGCTTGATACAGTGCAGGTGTTGCACATTGAGGTCAATTCCACCACTGTACCTCCCTGGTCTGTCTCTCCTAAACACTATGTAGCCCTTCATTTCAGCATTCCAGTTATGTAAGCTATCCCACCACACCTCCATAATCAAAATTATATCAAAACAGATCTCTAGCTCCTCCTGTTTGTTCCCCATACTTCATGTGTTGGTGTACAGGCAATTTATAGAAGTATTTGATTGTGTCAATATCCCAGTAGGTATGCAAAGGGATGCCCCATAGTCCCCATGACCAATGTTGGTTATGTCTTTGGCTGCTTGTGCTTGATTAAGAAATTAATTTTTAAACTTCCTTTTGCTACTAGCGTGGTTGCTACAGTTCTCCCCTTCCCACACCTTACCTCTGTTGAGCCTGGCTATGCTCCTGTTCCCCCTTCAACTCTACATAAAATCTATGTAGTTCTCTCAACTAGCCCTGCTAAGTCCAGAGCTAAGATCCTTTATCCCTTTTGAACCTGTTGCCAGCAGGTTCTGTCACACAAACCAGTTCATGATCAAAACCCCCAGAATTCTGCTGGTAACATCAGTCCTCCAGCCAGATGTTCTTTTGTATGATTTTCCTGTTCCTTGGCCCATCATTTGGCACGGAAGAAGGGAATACTACTTGGGTTTCAGATCCCTGGACCAGCTGTCCCAAGGCCCTGAGATCTCTCTTGATTGTCTGCAAGCCTTCTTGCTGGGACCTCAATAGTGCCTACCAGGAAAACCAGTAAAGGGTAATAATCAGTGGGCTGTACCAGGCTGAGAAGTTTCTTTGCCATGTCACTTACCTGGGTCGCAGGAGTGCAACACACCTGCCTGTGGGTTGGGTCTGGTTGGCATATTGGGCCCTCCATTCCTCTTAAAATGAGTCTGCCCTGTTCTCAAAGCAAGATGGAGGCCCCAACAGTTTCCACTGGAGAGTATTCATGTGAAGAAAATACCAAACACCTGAAGACTTTGGTTCTTTTGGGACCAAACCCAAAAAGAAGTTTGATGATGGCAGAAACAGTCTCTACTAAATCTCTAGGAATTTTTGAATGACCAACTCCAGTGCATGTTATTTATTTCAGTTTCATTTCACCCATTTCTCAGCTGGATGGTCTGAACACTGGAAGTACAGTGTTTTTGTCTGTGGGACCCTATTGTCAGGCCAACATTATGCTTTTTGTCAATATCCTTGAGAAGCCATGAAAGGTAAATGGTCATCAACATCAGCTCTCACATTTTTATTCTCTAGAATGTGATGGTCATCCTTTACTTATCAGCATAGCCTTGATACTCTGCTCTTATCTGAATTTAGAACAAAAATATCTTAGAAGGAAAATATAATTAAAGCTTGATTTTCCTCACAGTTTTTCCAGTAACTTTCATTTGGGGTGAATTTAAAGAGTAAATTTAAGATATTTCTGATTTTCTGCATCTTTATTATCCTTTAATGCTTCAATTCAAAAATGTTAATAATAGTTGCACAGTGGTTCAATATGGAGACTGGGCTTCCGTCTCAGGTGGTTTGGAACCTCTTCAGGGCAGTTAAAAAAAAAAGACAGAAGGCAGAACAGAATCTTACAGATGTTTGAAACCTCCAGGATTTGTCACATCATTAGCAAAGGCACTTTCCTCTGCTATGTGCAGCTATGAAGCTGTGAATTGCTTCTATTAATCCAGTGGTGGAAACATGGATAGCTCTGAGAAACCCTGCACACTGTTTACAGATCTGCACATAAAGAAGTTGGGGCTGGAAAAGGTCTAGGTGAAAAAGATGACGAATTTCTTCAGTCTCTTCATGTTGAAAGTTGAGAGAGAAGCAAAAGCAGGAAGAATATAATCTTAAATCATATTAAACTGTTTTGTCTTCTAGCATAGCACTTCAATGTGATTATCATCTGGATTGACATAGTTTGAGAGTGAATGAGGGACTTGCTTGGTCTGATACAAATGGTAAAATTCTATTTGCTAGAGAAATGAGGCAAATGATGTAAACAAAGACATGGCTAGCTTTTTCAGATGCAGACTTTGTGATGTGTATATGTAACTGCCCATTCTTAATTTGGAAAATGATTTTGTTATAATAAGAGAGGACTTTATAGCATTCACCTGTCTCTTCTTCCAGCTGTTTGTTGAAAGGATGTAATTATAAGAGCATGTTTCTTCAAGCCATCACATGCACACTTTTTAATCAGAAACTTACAATCTGAATTAGGAATATGCTAGCCAGGCATCAGGTTTTATAAGCATATGACAGGTTTGTCTCCATGGAAGGATTTCAGCTTCAGGGATAAATGTAGGAACATTGAGGAAAGCATGACCTCAATAGGAAACACAAAAATACATACTATTTCTACTTTGAACTAAAATTTGCTTAGAACTAATATTATTAATGTTTATAGATAACAAGCATTTTCAGTGGATTAAGAAATGGAACCCATGTTTTGGTCAGGAGTACAAAGAGACTTCCAAATGCTGCTAGATTTATATCAAGGGTCAAGAAAAAGACACCAAATGACATTTATTTAACTGTAATTCTAGGCTTTAATCTTCTGGTTAAAAAATGTCTAACAAACAGGCTCTCTAGGCCTTTCACTATCTTGGTAATCCTCCTTCAGACCCTTTCTAATAGCTTTATATTTTTCTTATATTTGAGGTGCCTAAACTGAATCACTTGTCACTGTGTGTAGCTGAAGTATATTGGCAAATTGGATTTTACTGAACAAATAAACTTCTTATAGATGCTACAGAGAAAATATAGAGTATCAGGACAAAGGTATTATTTAAATGTTTTCCTGTAATGGGGAGTAGAAAATACGTGTGTGAATACAGGTTTGTAGTCAAAGAAGGGAAGGAAGAAATGAGTGGTCAGTAGTGGGAAAACAGAAGTGGATTATAGGATTGTTCAGCTTTGTTTCACGACATGAAAAACAGTCCAGGTTGCAATTAAGACTGCTGAGTGGTTTATAAAAATTCACCTTGATGACTTAAGCAGTTTCCCAAGTTATGTCTGTATCACATGAGGAGTACCAGGCTATGATGCTTTTTCTGGATGAGGAAACAATGGGTTCAGTGCATCTTACATATTTTCATACAGTGTTTTTGAAAGTCTTTGAGAGTACTCTCCAATGCAAGGAGAAACACAGAACTCTTGGTTAGCTAATCCATGTGCTCTGTCTGCTCCAATTGTTTACAGCTTGTTAGCTAATATCTATATATTTTCATTCTGTTATTTGAAAACCATTTTGCTTCAAATTATATCTGTAGCATTACCAGACCTATTCAGTCTGTGTTGGACATGGATTTCAACACAGGATGTTAAGGAGACACTGGCACAATTTTTTTCTGGTAAAGGCCAGAAACTTCCATCTCCAAGAATACCTTTTGTAAAAGTGTAATGACCACCACCTTCTCACAGAGTGAAAGAATGACAAAGTAAATAAGTGAATGCTGATTAAAAACTACTATGGCTTGGAGTGATTAATTTTTAAAAACTCGTGCTCTTGAAGTGGAGCTTTTAGAAGGAGAACTGTGCTATAGATATTGGTTCAGGTCCAAATGCAGTTCTGTGACCATATCAGAGAGCACATGGCAGTTTTCTCTCACAATACATATGCATGGTGAGAAAGCTTCCAGGGAATAATCTTTTCAGAAATGTTTTCATTATACATTTACAGTCATCAGTGAAACTAATGATTGTGAATGAAGAATCCACAAAGCTGATTTATGTTTTGCCCTTCAAATAAATTAATTGTGTTCCTTCACACTGATTGTTTCTAAGCCATGCTAGAGCATGCTTTGTAGACAGCACAAAGTTGGTTTTGTACTGTGTGAATACAGCTTGGTGACTACTCAGAACCTCTAATTGGTTAAAATTATCCTCAGTGATACCAGTTTAACATGTGTCGCAAAACACATGAAGAGTCTTGGAAGGATTTGGTACCCTGTCCAAATGGTATAGGTATAATAAAAGGGGAAAAACAACCCAGACAACTGACTGTATAGGTCTTCAAAGGATCAACTAGATCCTCAACTTAGACTGAACTTAAACTGAATGGAAGTATGTGTTTGTTTTATACCTGCAGTTGTTTTTCAAAGAGAAGCATTATGACTGAATCATTGCAGAGAATAATAAGCTACAGATCCTGCTAAAGGAAGTTATGTTTGCCCTTTCTGGAAAAAGAAAAAAACATTTGTAAAAAGGTATTGCAGTTTGGGTGGCATGACCTTGACTTAAAGTAATATTTCTCCTTTGCTTTGTTTAATATGTTTAACATTGCAGTTCTATTTGTTAGCTCCCATACCACGTACATGACAATTCAAGTATCCAACAGAAAAATTGTATCTTAGACTCTCACTCTGGCCTCATACTGGATGTTGGTTGCAAAATAAACCTCCAGATAAAGGATATTTTTCATCTGAGTCATGAAACAGATGTGCAAGTGAAGGCTGGGGTGCTGAGGTATGGGGATGGAGCCAAGGCTGGAATTGAGACTGGGCTGGAATGTTACCATGAAAGCCTGCCTGTCTTATGAATTTCTTTGATTGTTCCCAGCTTTTCTGTACATAGCATGTCTCACAGTTAGATGTTTTATCTCTCAGTGTTCAGTTAATCCAGCATAGGTGCCGAGTTAATTATCTCAGAGAGAATTGGTGAAAGAAGGGTTGCTTTCAGGGTAGAGTCCTGTACAACTACTAACAAGTGCTTGACATTGTCCTAGGTACAGGAGCATTGTACCCTGTTTATGTAATTTCTGATGAACTGTTAATGATGGACCATTTGCAGTAGCTGCCTAGTGCACACCCAAAACCTCAGGTTACAAGCTGAGTGTAAACTTAGATAAGGAAAAAGAGGCAAATCCTTTGAGGCAGAGAAGTGTTTCTTTTTCTTCACACAAATGATTCAGCTGTGATAACTCCCTTCTGGGGAAGCACTGGCACATTCACACCCAGCCTGAGGAGTCCTCTCTGCTCCTGGATGTTTCGATCCAGTCTAAGCACAGAAGAGCAAAGAAAACTAAGTCCCTGTGAATAAACACATCAAACCCAGAAAGGTTTGAAATATACCCCAAAACTTGATTAAAACCCAATAAGGGTAGATGCTGATACAAAAAAAAAATTATTTAGTAGTAAAAATGGCAAAGAGAAGGAAAAGAAAAATAAATAAATAAAATAGAAAAAGCGGTGTGGGCGGGGTGAAAGGGAGAGTGACAGGGATTAAGTAGAAAATATCATCCTCCTGTGGATCCCAACAATGTCTTGCTGATCTTCTCCATCTGGTGTTCTTGGTGAGGGTCCCCCACCAAAAACTATAGAATCCAATGGATTAGTATATGTTTGGGCAGGTGGGAGTACCCAAGTACTTCCCCTGGGGAGAGCAAGTTTGATATTGTCCCTTGCAAGACTGAGAATCTGTTGCATGGTGTTGCATCATGTGCAGTGCTCTGGTTCAGGGTCTGGGGACCCCTTGGTGGGGGACAATGGCCCTACAATGGGCCATGCCATCCCTTCTGCTGTCCCTCATGTGGATTCCCATAGATGCAGCTTTCCTGGGGTGAGGGCCCTGCCCTGGTCTGCACAGCAGAGGATGGGTGTTCACTGCCTTTGTCTAGAGGCTGTGCCACACACCCAAAACCTCTCCTCCTCCCCACTTTGATGTGCTGAGTGAGCTTAGCAGTAGATAAGCCTGGGGTTGTGGGCTCTACCCTGAAAGTGCTAGGCTTAAGGTTCATGTGAATGTATTCTCTCCTGGCCCAGACCTGAGTCACTTTATCTTGTTTCTATCAACTTGCAGTCCAGGGCCTCAGTCAGGAGGCCCATTCAACTTGTGGTGGTCTTCCATACAGCTTTTGTTATACAGTTTTGCTATAAGAGGCAAAAAGTCCTTCATACTATGTTTAAGCCACAAACTATAACATTTCAGTCTCCAGCAATGGGCCATAAGAGACTCAATGGCACTAGCATACCTAAGTATCTGCAATGACTCAAGACTCCCAAAATGTCCCATGACTGGCAGTATTGCATCATCCATTGTGAAATTCCCCACCCTTGGGGACCTACTGAGCATTTCCACCTGAGCCCTAGCATATATAATCTTGGGGCTCAGGGACTTCTGGCACCTCTAGGCCATTTAGGTGCTGGAGAGGGTCCAGAGCTTACTAGCAATGAAGCTGGTAAAGGGTCTGAAACATGTGTTCTATGAAGAGCAGTGGTTGTTTAGTCTGGAGAAGAGGCTCAGGAGTGACCTTAGCATTCTCTACAAGTACCTTGAAAGGAAGCTGTAGCCAAGTGGGGGTCAGTCTCTTCTATGAGGCAACCAGAAGCTGGGCAAGAGGACACAGTCTTAAGCTGCAACAGAGGAGGTTGAGGTTGGAAATTATTTTTAAAAAAAAATCTGTCTGAGTAAGACTAATTTTTTGTATATTTTTTTCTTTTCAGTATACAGGATCATTAGGGAAAACTAACTCTTCTTCAGTAACTGTGCATGTAATAATTTGTTGTTATTCAGATATGAATTTGATTCAACTGAGTGATTTGTAGAGAACATGTGAGTGAATTCCAAAGGGAAATGTATTTCTCCTGATTGATCTAAAAATATGTTGGTTTTTTTCAGTTGGAGAAAGGGGAAATAATTGATGAGAAAAAAGGTTGGAACCCTGTTGAAAATCACAAATGATCCTACACTATTTTGATTTAATTGTAGAGCCTGCAAACATTTTCATTAAAACCATTTTGAAAGAAAGAAGCAGTCTCAGGGTTGAATATCTCATGTATCTCATTATCCAATGCTGGTTGGTAGAAGGATGTAATGAAAAGAGAGCAAACTGAGGCCAAGGGAAGAAGAGGTTTTTAGGCAAGATTAAAAGGAAATGTGATGTTTTTGAATGTTTAACTCATTTTTCTCATGGGTAGTAGATTTCTGGATGTTTTAGATGAATTCAGTCATTTGGGCTTGATGGATTGTTTTTCAAAGTACTTGGAAATTTCAAAGCTAGTAATTCTAGAAAATTACCATGGAAATAATTTTTTATGTTTCTAATATGCTGTGGCTTTGAGTGAGACTGAGTTTGTTTCATTCAGGCTCCCTGCCACCTTAATATAGGAATACTTGTGTATTCCTATCTCTGCATAAAGAGGCTTCATGCAGAGTGGGAGATTTTGCAAACACAGCAGAATGGCAGAACCTGGCTCTTGCCTTTTACATGCTTTGGTTTCTGTTTAGGGTTTTGATGTGTGATTTTTGGGTGCTCATTGCCTCCAATCCAAATTATGTCAGAACATTGTCTTTGGGAAGAGAAGGGGAATAGTTATTCAACCTATTTTTGGTATGAACTGTCATTAGATGCTTGTAATCAGATTGCATCAACTTGAAAGGAGGATTATGAAGAAGAATTTTGCACAGTGAAAGATTTATAGATATGCAGATGTTCTAGCAATTTTCTGCTTTGGAATGTATCAAATTAAGTATTTACTGGACTAACAGTCTCAATGTGTTGGAGAGAGATGACTGCTAAAACAGAAGACAAGTATTTCAGTGATATTTTGTTGTACTGATCTGGACAAAATACCATACATAACTGCAATATTAATGGACCATGCAGTAACAAGTAGAGTCTGGAGGGAGAGGTAGTATATTTTAATGGACAGAAAAATGACAGAAAATTAAGAATCCTTTGGAAAAACAAGTCTGCTGTCAGGTACATTCTCTACTCTACTCTTGCCTCTTCATCCATCTATTACAGCTGCGAGAACATTACTTTCACAATCCAGAATAATCAGTACCTTTCACACTGAAGCTTTAAAGAACACCATAAACTCCATGTGACTGAGCCCCAGCATTTGTTTTATGGGACACTGGTAGTAGAGTGTCATCTACTATCAGAAGTAGAAGACTGCTGTATGGAAGAAACACATGCCTTCATCTCATTCACATGATGAGATAAGAGACTCAGTAATGCACAAGTCCTGGTTGGTAGTGGTAGTCAACTAGTCTAATTATTAAGCACGTTCTGTCAGACCAACTTTGTGGAGTTTATAGGAACCACCATAAAAACAGAGAAGAACTTATTTTTAGGAACTGAAAGGGTCATACTGTCCACTCTGTGTGGATTCACATTGCAGCTTTGAAAGCAGCTGAGTCCTGGACTTCCATGCAAAGGACATTCTGGTGTCATCCTCATGGTATTTCCATTGGTCTGGCAGCATGTAAGAATTTGTAGCTCTTCTAGTCTGACTTTCTTTTTCTCAGCAGACCCACACAGTCTATTTTATTTCTCTACATTCTGCTCTTGACTTTTGGAGCAGGCACTTTTGTGCTCATTAGCAAAACCAAGACCAGCACAAAGGTACTGAAACAGATTGGTATTAGCATTTTGACTTCTAGTGCTAAAAAGCAGTGGCTGGTGTCAAAAAAGACACTCATGGTTGTTGAAGACCTTAAACGTAGAAAACCTACCAGACAGTTGTCTCATTTGAATACTGGCCATTAAAGGGTGTTTTTGGATGGAAAGGGCTTTAGGCATAGTTAGCATGGAGGTCCCTGACTGCAGGTTTATAAAAGTCTGAAGTGTGCCAGAATGGGACAAAAGGGAGGCCATCTGCTCCCTTGAATACCACATTTCCATGGTAGGGTCTCTGACTTGCTAGTTGATGTGACTGTTTTGTCTTAGAGGTGTGCTAGAGGGTCAGCTTTCTTCAACAATGCCCCCTTTACCTTTCCTGTGTCTCAAGCTGTCTGGCTGGTGTTCTTGGTCATCTCTGTACCTGTACAGGGAATTACATCCTCTCTGGAAAAAGGACAGAGTTTCTACCCTTCATCAGCTTTGGCAGCATATGCAGAGCAATTCCTTAAGGATGCATTTTGAGCTTAGTGTTTGCTTGTTTCACTGCAAGCTTACAGGAATGAAGAGACCAGGTATAAAAACGACACCTCATTTTTGTGTTTGATACAGGTAGCTGACAAATTCAAATTTCCACCTCCCACACTCCCTGGCCAGCAGGTTTGGAGATGAACAGAAAGGAAAGTATAGATAAGAACAGCTACAAATGGTCATAATGGATTTTTTAAGAGCCTGGTCCAGAAGGAGTGCCATTGTAACTTTGGCTGTGATCTTCCTTGTTGCTGCAGTCTGTTACACAGAGCATTTCTACAATTAATCTGGTTCTCTGATTCAGCTGATGTTGCTGCTTTAATTAATGAAGGAAATTTGCATTCACTTGCAAGCTGGTGTGTAGTTTTTTCCTTTATTTAGTTTGGAAATGTGTCTCTTACTTCCTTCCCTAGTAGAAGAAGAAAGGTTGAGAATTTTCCCAGCTAGGACCACTCAGCATAACCTAAATACAGAGGAGCCGAAAAGTCTTAAATGTACTGTACTGGTTTGAAAGCAAAAGCAGTGAGAGACTCCAAGTCAGTAATACAATTTAATAGGAAAAAAGAGAGAAAAAATAAAATACATGCAATTACACAAAAGGAAAAAAAACCACTGACAGTGTGTCAGTCAGGGTGTTGGTAGCAATCCCATTAAATGGTGGCTGCAGCCCTCCTGGATGACAGATGTGGTTCAGTTGAAGCAGTGCTCCTGTAGAAGGTGCAGTTTTCCTCTGAAGGTCCAGTGATGATGTGGAAAAGGTCTGACTTTCCTCTGGGATCCACTGAAAAGGGCTGCCTTGGTGTTCCAAACCCCAGTTTTTTATCTAGGTAGGAAAGGCTTGGCTCCTGCCCCTGGCTGGAGCATCTCCCAATGGGGTGATGTAATCTTATCAGTCACACAATAGGACTTAATGGCCCATTAACAGAATATATCTTCTGGAGGAAGGATGGGTTGTGAATAGATAACGATGATCATCCCCCGATCTTATCAGATGGCACATCAGCAGAGAATATCTCCCAGAGATAAGGATCACCACTCCTTCCACATTTCAACAGATGGTGATAGAATACACATTTTTGCAATATAACCCAGGACATATACCCAGAACTAGTGGCGGCATTTAAATTGGGGAATCTGTTCTGTATTTAATAGTTAAACTACACTTAACCTGAATATGCACTCCTAGGACTGTGAGAGGTGAGCATGGAGGTACACCTGGATTTATTTTTATCTTGAAGCATTAGTGAAGAGTTTACTTGCATAACAACAATATGCAATGGTGAATATGAACACACAATTCATGGTTTCTATGTGTAACCATGGCACATTTTCACATCAGCTGGATCTTGATTGCAGAGTGGCTAGAAGCTAAATATGAAATAACTTTTCTTATGTCCATTTGGCAGATGTAGTTTACCTGGGCAACAATAAGAGAAAAATGGTATGTCACTTGGCATTCCTATACAGTCATGATTTTAGGTTTTTAATCCTGAGATACAGCATGCAGCACAGATCATATCTTGAAGAAGAAGAATCAGGAATGAAAAAATGAATGGATATTGTCTGAGGCTTATGAAGGGCTGTTAGAAAACATCAAAACAAGTGTTCCATGTGAACTGAAACAGATTTAAGTTGGCAGAAACCAACAGACAACCCATAATTTACGCAGCTTCCTCACCCATCCACACTTAGAAAAATGTTAATTAAAATATTTGAAGGTGGCTGGCAGAGCTGAAAGTGACTAGCTTCAGTCAGTCAGAAAGAAATCAGTGTACTGTTCCAGATACTTTGTTTCTATAAATCGACAATATATCTCAGTAAACTTCAGTGGAATATAGCTATTTCACATTGTCTGAGAATACAGTTGCAGATGTTTTGTATTGTACTAATCATACATTCGGCACTGCCTTATTCCAGATTTTGATGGAAACAGGTTTTAGACTTTTGGTTTTGAGAGTGAAAAACGTTGCAGATAAAACTGCCACTGATTGCTAGGAAAAGGGAATCAGATGCTATCAGGGATAGCTGCATACCACCAAGAAACTTGAAATATTGCAAGGAGTTGCCTCTCCCAGAGGAGTTTCTTAGTGGCTGAACTAGTATGCTCTGGCAAGACACATGATGAACTCTCCTGGGCGCATCTCTAACTCGTGAACCAAGCCAGGATCCAAGTCTGAGCACTTCCTTTTCTTCACCTAATAAATAATGATTCACATCTACTAGTTTTAATCAAGTAAATTGAAAAATCACTATTAATCTAGTCAAATGGTTACAGTTTGACTGATTTACAAAGGCTATGATGGTAAACTTTTGCATTCATAGTTGCCTGTGTAGCTGCTTAGGTCTCTTCTACCTTATGCCATTAATTTTAGTGTTGTGCTTTTATTCTAGTCATCCATTTCAGCTGGCAAATATTGAGTCATGGGGAGATGTTTCTGATTCATTTAATGGATATAAAAAAGTTGCTAGTGCAATAATAATCAGATATAATAAATATTTATCAAAGTCATACCACTATATGTTTTCAACTAAGGTAAAAGTCAAGCATGCTGGCTGACCAAAGTATTGGCTTTAAATTTCCCCCTTAAAACATGCAATCATTAAAGTTCAGTGACCAAAAAATCTCATGAGAGCCATAAAATAATATCTATAAATAAAGAAAAGTATAAGTTAAAAAAATTTCTCTGTGGTTTCTTCTGCAAGGAAATGTCTTGAGTCATGGATGTCAAAATTATTGGTTATGCATGTGCCAAAAGGTGGATGGTGTAAAGTATGAATAGACATGGCTTCTTGGTTTGAAAGGCAGGTGTCTGCTGAGGAAGGCAGGAGCCTCCCTTGGAATGGAAAATGTAAACCCTTTCTCTCTGAATTATTATAATTTTGAAATTAAGGGGCTTTCAAGCAAAGATATGAGAAAACGGAATAACAGTCCTTTACTAGTGTGTATATGGATAACGAGGCAACAATGGTAACACAACAAACAGAACCACAAACAGAGTAGTGGCACGCTCATGTCACCTTAGGTACACAATTTTCCCTCCTTAATTTGATTCTCTATCTTTCTCAGTTTTGCTTTCAGACAAGAATGCATGTTCATTAATGAGTTAGCAATAGTTAACATCAGTGAGTTAACCGTACTGACAGGCAAACAGCATAGTAGATAGTGCTTTCTGGAATTGTGAAAATAATGCCCCTTGGGAAAAAAAGGTAATAGTTCTGAACATAGACTTAGTCCTTCAGTATTCTGAATTGTCATGCAAAGCAATATATGCTCATGTTACAAGCTCGTTTGTCTATACTGTATTGAGGAAAAAGAGGATATTGAAAAGTCTCTGAAGAATTTTAGCATATACTGTGCATTACACATTTAAATGTGTATTGCAGTGGGATTTAATCCATGCTTTTCCCTCTTTTCTCAACTTCTGGAATGTGATGTTGCAAAAAAGACAGATATTTTTCAAACAAATTATTTGTGAATTGTACATTACAATATATCCTGCAAATTAACATGCATTTCCTTTGATGAGATGCTTATATAATGTTTTGTCAACACTATGACGTATTCTTCCATGCTTTATTCAGACTAGATGATTTTACACTAGTCTGTTAGCATATTTTGTTACAGTGAATAGTTCTCAAATTTATTTTTTATTATTTTCTGAGCAACAAATATGCTCTTGGACAATTCACTACAGCTTATAAAATCAAAATATCAAAAATAATTTTGCAGAGTTAAATTTGTTACATTTTATGAATCTTCCTTCTCACATAAATAGTGTTATGATTAAAGATCTTTCTCCACCTTTACAGGCTGTGATGCTGTTGCTGACCTCTTTTTAATTGTCCATACCAAATAATTCACAGAGGCTGTGAAAGATTAAAGAATAATATGAATAAATATTGTGCAGCTGTGAACATTTCATGCTCAGAAGAGTCCTAAGGCTTGCTATTTAGACAAATGGTATTCTGAAAGTAATCACTTCTTTTTGCCAACACCCAATTCTGGGAGGTACCAAATTGCTCTCTGAGGCTGCTGGGATCAGCCTTTATGGTGCCATATGCCAGCCAATTATCCCAGTGTCATTAGGCACAGAACTAGTGTTTTCCACATGTTCAGATCATGCAATTAGCTTGCTTATGTGAAACAGAATAGCAACATAGCAAGCAAGAGTCAGAGGCTAGGTGTGGCTTGTCCAGCCAGCTTTCATTTTGACAGGAAATAGCAGCTGTGCTGATGGTGGCTGCCACAACTGGAAGCTCATCTCTGTGTTGATCTATGCATCCCAGACTCACAGAAAAATTTTGATAGAAAGGGACATTTGTAAGCCATGCATACCAAACTCATGGCCTAATCTCCTACTCCTGCAAATGTGATGTCATCCACAAACTCAGAAAGGATGGTTGCATCTAATAATCCAAATCACTGATAATTGTCGTGAGTAGCATTATCACCAACACCATGCTCTTGGTGTCTAGGGTTTGGCCATGCCTGTGCTGCAGTCAGAATGGACTCATTTCTCCTACCTCTTGAGTGAATTTAGAGCCTGTTTTGGGAGAAGTATATGATTGCAGCTGGACTTGCCTAGTACCAAAATTTAAAGGTAGTTCAGGTAGATCTGCTGTAGCATGAAACACACACAGAAGGAGTTGGGGTTTGATGCACAGGAACTAGAACAACATAGTGCTTTCCTAAGACAGGCTGGTATTTTTCTGAGCAATACTGACCTTTTTTCTCCTTGTGAGTTGCTTTTTTCCTCGTATCCCTTTGAATATCACCTAGCTTTATGGAGAAGGGAGAGGATCTAAGGGATCCTCCTTTAATACTGCTGTCAGTATTGGAGGAGAGGATTCCAATTTGTGGAAGTTGTAGCTGAATGACTCTGAGGTGCAGAAAGAGGAAAATGGAAACACTAGTGTGCCATGCAATCTCTGTCAGTGGATCCTGTCTTGCCTGACGGAATGTTCTACACTCAGCTGCAAGTTTGTGGAGTTTTCTGCTTAAAGGGATTGCTGGTAGAAAAAGCTACTGAACATGTTTTGATCTTTGCTTGCCTCCATGTTCCAAGTGTGGTTATAGGAAAGTTCTCTGTGATTCACTTAAAAGTTGCAGCAAAATTTGGCCTGAGATGAAATAAAAGTCTGAAACCTGTAATAAGTGTTTGGTAAACTATGAAGGAAAGGCAAGCCTTCCAGGTCTCCAACTAAAATTAGCAGGACGAGAGACAGGAGTTCTTATAGAGAATGCTTTGAAGAGCTACAGAATCACAGAATGGGTAAGGCTGGAAAGGGCCAAATAGGTCATCTGGTCCAACCTCCCTGCTTAAGCATGTTTATCTTAGAGCACATTAGACAGAATTGCATCCAGACAGTTCTTGAGTATTTCCAATGAGGAAGACTCCCCAACCTCTCTGGGCAATCTATTCCAGTGCATGGTCACCAACACTCCTCATTTTCAAAGAGAACTTCCTGTGAATTAGCTTCCAACTGTTGCCTCCTATCCTATTGCTTGGCATCACCAAGAGGAGCTTTGTTCCATTCTCGTGACACCTTCCCTTATATACATTAACCAGGTCCCCTCCCAGTCATCTCTTCTCGACTCCAAACATGCCCAATTCTCTCACCCTGTTGTAAGAGAGATGCTCCAGCCCCTTAATCGTATTTGTTGTCTGCCACTGGACCCACTTCAGGATCTTTATGTTTCTTGTACTGAGGAGCCCAGAACCGGACACAGCACTCCATATGTGCCTTACCAGAGCTGAGTCAAGGGTCAGGATCACCTCCCTCAACCTGCTGGCAATGCTCTTCCCAATGTACCTCAGGATGCCATTGGCCTTCTTGGCCACAAGGGCTCACTGCTGGTTCCTTGACAGCTTGCTGTCCACCAAGAGCTACATGAAGTTTCTCCTCCTGCTCCTGTTTGTCTGCAGGAGGAACCTTCTCCTTCCTTCTTGATTATGGATAATTAGGTTCATTATGCCAAAGGTAGCTTTTGTGAATCTACCCTCAGCCCTCATGATATACAGTTACCACATCTCTGTTTTTGGGCTGTCTGGGTTGCAGCAAGAGAAGGCATGGGCTCCTTGTTCCTTCAGTGGATCCCCTCTTTGCCAGGACATGCTGATTTTTGCTTTTCTCTGAGCTGTTTGCCTCTACTTTAATGTTTAATAATGGAAAGCTGATGCGTAAAATAGAGCATTTGTATCATTATTATTGTGTAAAGCCCCATTTAGTTCCATGTTCCTAAAGAACATTTCAATTCCCTGTTACACTTTTGCATCTGTTGCTCATTGTAGTGTTTTATAGTCAGTTCTTGGAAGCATGCACCCTGGGCATACCTATATCTTGCAAGGGAAAGGTGCACAAACTAAATTCTCTAGGGTTTTGAAGACATAATATGTCAAGTAAGATGTTTCTGTGAGCATTACTAACACCAAGTAAGTAGTGACCTTTCTGACCATCTCTTTCAATGCTAGCTGTCAGACACAGCAGCTTTTTAATGGGGCCAGTCCTAGTGTTCTCTCTGTGATGTTTGTAACATTTTCTGAGAGTAGTGGTGTTTTAGGAGTTGCTTGGAAGAGCTGGGGTTTTTAGAGGCTTACTCAAATAAGTAAGCTCAGTGCTGTCAAGAAATACAGCTATCTGAGACAGCTTTGGGCTGTGGAGATACTACTACTATAACAACTGCAAACTAAAATGCAGCTTTCCTAGAAACTGAAGCTTTTGTGTGTACTCCCACAGGATTTTTTGAGAGGTTATATGCAGCCTTATATCAATAAAAGACATTATTCCTCCCTTTACGTTGTTTATTGTCTCCATTTATGTATTTCAAGTGAATGTTTATTATTTTAAGATCCTTCTTTTGGCTCTTCTAATTGCACCTCACTAGGAAAATAATACTCATTAGTACTTGTTCACTTGTCAGGATTGGACTCAATGCTTATTGTTTTGAGTTCGGGTCTCTTATCTTCCGCTGCTGATACACTTGAAAATCTTTCTTTCTGGCTAAAGTTACGAGAATAATTATGTTAATTTTTTTTTTTTAATTCTTTAGCCAAATAAAAATGTTTTTGGGGAAAATGTAATTTTCGTTAACCCCAAAAGGAAGCATTTAGCTTTTGGACCTGTGTTGTTCCGAAACACAGTGGGCATTTGTTTTTAATGGACATGAAAATTTCTTGCTTTAGAAATAATGTATCTCTGACTTATGAGAAATTTTTGTTTATATTGCTACATGTTTCAAATTGACCAAAATTTCACATCCATTTTCTTGATCTGGAGCAGCGATTAAATGAATTATCTGTTCAAAGGAATTTCCCTGCTCTTCTGCTAATACTTAAGCCACACACGTCTTACAAAGCTACTAACATGTTATAGGAGTCTTCTCACCCATTTCATGTACTGAATCACTTTCTTTACAATGTCTCCATGCAGCTCCTCAGGAGCTGCTCTGACCACTTGTGGGCCACCCTTTGTTCTTTGTTTTTTGTTTTTTTTTTTTTTTTTAATAGTAATGAAGATTAAATGCCTGACAGATGTGGAAATGTATGAATGTCCTCTTTCCTCTGAATGCCCTCTTTCTCACCTCTAGGCTGAGGAGAGAGTGGTGACTATGGTACAGGGTTCCCCCACACTGCACCATTCCCAGAGGTGGGTTGATCCCATCATTTTAGTCATATAAATGTTGGGAACTGAACAAATATAGGTATTCATTTCTCATCTTGTGTTGTATCTCTAATATTTTCTGGTCACTTATTAATCACATATTCAATTTTCTAACTTAATTACTTTGCTTTCTAATTTTCCATTACATGCTCCCCTTTTCATATTTGGCCAAATGAATTATTATTATACATTATAGTATATAGTGGTCTGTCAGGAAAATTCATAATATTTGCTTATGATTGGGAAAGGGACTCTGAAATTAAATCATAGTTTTTCCTTACTTGTTAATCTCAGTGTCTCCTCTATAAAATCTATTCTATATGTAAATGGAAAGATTTTCTGTAAATCAAACTGTATCTTTCTCACCTTTTACTGTCTGTCCTGCCATCTCCATGACAAGCTGGTGCAAAGGCTTACCTGTTGAGATTTCAGACATGCAAAAATATCAGATAGATTCTTGTTGGATGCCTTCTGTTTTCCTGTACCCCTGGGGATAAGTTACAATTTTATAAGTGAACACAAGGAAAGTGGATGGAGGCATTAAAAGTCAGCAAAAAAGAACAGACTTTGAAAAGTAAGTATGCTCTTATATTCATCCACATTCAAGTGAACTCTTAGGTATAGATTAGTGAGATGCAAACCAAAAATGAGTGTGACAACCATGGACTTTAATAACTTGCTGACTTTACCACCCCTATGTGTATCTGGATTTGAGCCACCTGCCTACAAATGAAGAGGAGGATCACAGCAAGATGTAGGTGATGCCAAAAATAGAGACACTTGGGAGCCTTGAAAATGAGAGTTTGGAATATTCCAGGTCCTTTTTCCATAGCTGTTCTTTTTCCATTCAAAACTCTGATCCTGAGCAGCCCTGCATCTGGTGGGGCTGCTCACAGGATGCCCAAAGCAGGTGGGATATATCTGTGCACACTGCAAGGGCCTGAAAGTCATTATGGGGGGCCAGATGAGGTTATTTGAAAAATGACCAGCTGTAGGTCATGTATTTTTAACATATTTGCCTGACTTTGGAGGGCATTCAGCCTACCCATGAAACCTTCATGGGAGCTCTTTAAGATGTGACTACACATCTTGCTCTCATTCTGATGAAAGTACTACCCCAGTTCCATGGTAGGTATGCTTAGTGACTGATTATTCTACCCTTCCCTATCTAAGTACAACCTTCTCATAAATATGTGGTCTTTACAGTGCACATAAATATGTGCACTTTATGACCATTAAAATTAGCTTTAAGCCCACCCTTGGCTGAGAAGTCAATATTCATAAATCTATTAAGCCTGTGCATTTTTCCCTAAAATTCAGATCAGTGTGTGCTCAGTTTTGCAACAAATTTGGGGGGCTTAATGTTCATAAACACCCCCACACCCATTCTTCCAGAACCTGATTGGTCCTTTTAGATCTAGTAGTTTGTGAAGATATTAACACCTATTTCTCCTATCAATTTGTACAGCATTTCCCATTTAGGCTTTTGAGCTGATTGTTAAATGCTTAGTTCATGTTAGCTGTGTGCAGCCAGTTAGACTAGCATTTTTGAGAATGTAGATCACTGTTGAGGAACTCACCCAGTGCAATTAGCTCAGTGTGCAAGGGGCAGGTTGTGCCCTGCATAGTGGGAAATGGCAGAAGTCCCTTATTTATATTTAGTAACAAGAAAATATTTCATAATTTTATAATGTGGCAGGAAAAGGAAAAGATAGTCTCAGGCCAGCTGTTCATTAACACAGTATGAGTAGCAGTGTATAATTGCCAATGCTAGAAAACGTCAGGCAAGTTATTTTAAAGGCACGAATTTGAAGAAGCCATTGCTCAAGTCCCCACATACTGCACCATTCATTCAAGAAATTTTGAACAAACACAGAGAAGGACAGGTAGGTTGATTTGGAATTAATAGATCCAGGCTCTAAGATAAAAGCTTAGAGTGAATGTGATTGATGCCACTAAGTACATCAGAGAAGTAAATGCAAGAGAGGGAGAGGAGACATTTGAGCTGATGAACAATGTTACTGAAATAAAGGGCTTTTCCTGGCCAAGAATAATACTTGACTAGAAAAATGATGGTTTTAAGAAGGCAAGAAGGTTCAGGAAATGATTTCTCAGAAGGTAATGGAGGGCCAGATATAGTAGTTGTCAGATAGACTTGACATATTTGAGAGAGACAATCTCATATCTGATAAGGTGTTTGAGAAATAATATGGTTATTTGTGCCATTGGATGACTAATTTCAGCTCAGTGATTTCTTTCTATTCTGTGCTTACCCTGATGTACCTGATTTAGAAAGCAGTTAAGAACTGAAAGAGCACTGTCATATACACTGATGCTACTTCACTGCTGTAAAAATATTTTTTCAATGTAATGATTCGTAATTCCCCTGTGGAGGAATGAAGTAGAGCCAGAGTGGTTTTGTGTACTCTAATCTCACCTTACTGGGAATACAATAGTAATTACCAATGAAAAAGAAAATATTTTATATTCTTCATATGGCCACAAAATTTTCAGTCATTTGAGATACACAAATCATTACACCTGCTACAATCTGTGTGGGCAGAGATGGCTTTGAAATCATGTGTATCTTATCTATTTCCGTGTCATATAGCCTTTTGTCCTCTGAAGTGGATGCTATTGCTTCCAGCATGTGTTCCCACCTTCTGGAAGAAGTGCCATTTCTGTTTAACATTAATGTTTCTGTTTAAGTGCATTATATTATAAGATCCTAATTCTTTGCTGTAGTTACTATTATCTTGAAATTTAAAACTTCAGAAGACAATGGAATAAGGCTATTCCAATAATCTCTGAAGCATCAAAGTTTGAAATTACTGACTCATTACAGCAAACTTCAACAGAAGATCATGTCATCAATCTGTTTATATGCAGTTTGAATTGGTGCTGTGCAGGCAAAATTTCTGTTCCCCTGAAAAAATTGGATGATTTGTTTATAGTTTGCTTCTTCAGTAAAGATTTTGTTGCAATTAGTAATTTTGTTCTGATAAAGCTGAAAGGAAATTTTCTCCCCAGTACTTCCCCCCCCACCTTGGGTATAATTTGACAAAAATCCGTGGAAGATCAAGAAGAATGAGCTTAGTTTGGTGATGAAAAATGCCACTGGACAACAGCAGATTGGGCAAGTGGAGAAGGCAAAAGAAGATAGCAGAAGTCAACTGTCAGCTTTTGTAGTTGGGGAAGAAAGATGAAAGAGTTGGTGGGAAGGGAGATGGACAAAAAGAAAGGACAGATAATTTTGGACCTCTTATTTCTGGGGAAACCAATGAAATCTGTGGACATTACTACTGGAACAAGAGGGGAAGACTTGCAAATAAAAGGTAGTGAAAAGGGTACCTCAGATTTTATAGGTGTGGAATTCTACTACACTGGAGAAACAGTTACTTAGTGTAGAAAATAGCAGGCCAAAAGGAGGAAATGTGCAGTGTTTTGCTGGAAAAAGTTGGTGTGCTCTGGGATTTCTCTGAGGGATACTGAGTATATCCAAGAACTGAGAGAGAGACTGTGTATGTCAAGGGAATAAAAAAGAACTAGTGACTAATGGGACAGGCACTGTAAAATTATAGAAATATCCTATCTTTGGCAAAGAAACTTTACAGAGCATTTTAATCCAGCATATAACAATTCTAGATTGATACAGCCCAGTGTCAGTCAGTGTCTGCACATACTGCAGGTACACGTGCCAGAGACCTTCACTCATTCTCTACCATGAGTAAATGAAGATTGTTTTCTGAGTTGTTTCTTTAACTGCCAATTACCATGAGAAAGAACTGAATTTCACTTTGCATGTTGTTTAGTTAAATTATATTTGATGTCTTCTCTAAACCTTCAATTGCTGAACACTTTTCTTTCCTTTATCCTTAAGTGAGAAGGGAAATCATACTTTCCATGATCACTCCTCAGCCTAAAACATGCAAGTGGAACTTTATGTGATCTTCTCAGTGCATTGATTTGATCTTGTCTGTGGACCCATTCACATCTGACTTGCCAGAAAGATTCTTTTGCTATCTAGCTTTCTCCAAAGAATATTTTGACCTTATTTTCTGCAGTGCCTTTATATATATACTCTCTTTCCAAAGTGACTTATATTCTCCAAAGAGCACGTGCTGTTGCCAGTTTTCACATTTTTAAAAATTTGTTTTGTTTTCTGTTTTTAAAAAATAAACAAAAATTTGAAACTTTCAGTCCTTATAGAAGGACCTGATTATCTGGGGAACTCAGGAATAAAAAGGCAATCAAAATCAATTACACATTTTGTTTTCTTTTTTTTTCTTTTATAGTTTTCTGAATGTATTTTGGTCATGCACATGGGTATTTTTTAGTGGGAGGGAAGTTTTGTAGTCATTATTTCAACTGCTTTGTGTAATCAATACTTGAATTAATTCAGAATGCACCATCTGTGTGCAGAGAGCAGCTATCCAAGTGCTGTGGTTTAACCTCAGCTAGCACCTCAGCCCCACACAGCTGCTTGCTGCCTCCCCTGCCAGTGGGATGCAGAGAGAATTGGAAGAGTAAAAGAGAGAAAACTCATGTCTTGGCATGAGACGCTTCAATAGGCTAAGCAAAAGCCACACACACAAACAAAGCAAAATAAGAAACTAATTTATTGCTTCCCATGGGCAGGCAGGTGTTCAGTCATCTCCAGGACTGTTGGGTTCCATCTTGCCCAATGGTTACATGGGAAGACAAATGCCATCACTGCAAACACCCCCATCCTCTTCCTACTCCCCCCAGCTCTATATGCTGAGCATGACACCATGTGTAGTATGGAATATCCATCCCCTTGTCAGGCAGGCTCAGCTCTCCTGTCTGTGTCCTCTTCCAGCTTCTCGTGCACCCCTAGCTGCATTGCTGGTAAGGCAGTGCAAGAAGCAAAAAAGGCCTTGATGCTGTGCAAGCACTAGTGAGCAACAACAAAAACATCTCTGCATTATCCACACTGTGTTCAGCACAAGAATGCCAAACATGGCCCCATACTAGCTAGTATGAAGAATATTAACTGTACCCCAGCCAAAACCAGCACAGGAGGTAAATGTTATATATTCATATATTCGTATATTGTGACATCACAAGTAAAATACTGAAGAAAATAAACCTATAAGTACCATTCTTCAGTTTGTTTCTAAGGAATGAGGAGATTTGTCCTGACAAGAAATCAGCAATATTTGTGGTTGCCAGGTATCCCTATCTGGACCTTTTCCCCCTTTCTCAGGCCCCTCTAAACTTTCCACTCCATACTTTATCCTTTCCAGTGTTTCCTATTGTTAACCAATCTTAAAAATAGTTTTAATTACCTATTTTCTTTAAATGATACTGTTTACTGACTAAAGATTCTGATAATAAAGGAAAACAGTGTATTTTCTCTAATTGAATCAAGTTGACTTATCCACAAAATGTTGGTGCAATACTAGCTGATTGCTATATTAACTTTGATGCTAGTGATATTACAAGATAAGTGCTGCAGTTTCTGGTATTTTCAATGTTTATCAAAATATTTTTCTTTATATTTATCTGCATTGTTATGCTATCTAATTTATTTTTATTAGTGAAATGTTAGATAGAAAACAGTATTTCTCACATTAGCTTCTGTTTCTCTGGAGATTTCAATGTCACTCAGAAAAAATCATCAGTATTGATCAAGTTTAATGAAAAGACATCACCAAATTTAATGAAAATGAGTAAGCCAAAAAATTTCCATCACTTTTATGATTTTTAATAACACAGATCCTTTATCATACTTTTTTTAACAATTTCAGTACAAGATTTCAAGCTTCTGCTCAGCTTTATTCATCAGAACAAAAGAATTTGATGTTTTCAGGGCCTAATATCCACGATATGATTATACAATGGAGACTACAATTTACCCCAGTTCCAAAAAGAGAGCACTTATGTACTGATATTAAATGATTTGAATATTTATCCATATTGTCCATTTATGTGACAAATAGCTGAAGACTTGACTTGCTCCATAGGTACCTGCTTAGGAAAACCTTTTCTCAAATCAGATCCCTTCAGATCTGAATGGTTGCATTCCTTTTGTATTTATCCCTTTCTTACAGAGATGAAAGAGATAAATAATGGAAATAGTTTCCATTTCAGATTTTCATAGGTATTGTGCCATGCAGTCCCTGCTGGGTATACAGCAGAAGAAATGAGGCTTTAAGAGACACTCCCTGTTTTTACCACCTGCAGTACTCAATGCAGTATTTTCCATATGTGCAAGGCCACTTCATTTGAGTGCCGTGAAGACAACTTCTGATTTCCAGAAGTATGTGATAATGAAAGGGTAAAGTAAGAGATTTGAGAAATAAAGAATTTCTGTTCTACTCCCTTCATGCTTTGCCACATATTTACCTTTTTTTTTTTTTCCTGCTTAAACATGTTGGGATGTTTACTTCCTTGCATTGGAGCTGCCACTGCTTCTTTTCTATACTAAAACAGCATGGCAGGATATCACAGGCAGGGGAGTAGGGAGAAAGAAATGAGGGATATTCCTCTTGGGAAAATTCACTTCACCTGTTCTGGTCTAATTTCACTATTTTTCCCATAAGACTTCTGATATTTTCTATTCAAGTTTTCTGTATAATCGGTTTTATTCTTTTTACTTACCATTCTGGCCATCACTTAGTCTCAAAATTATACTGTAACAGTATAATTTGCTTTGCTTATTTATTTTTACTAATGATTCCGACAGATGCTTACAATGTGTTCATTTTTATGCAGATTTATAACCTAGAGTCTTGTTAAGATACATGTTTGGATCACTGAATGGATAGGGAACTTCCTTTGCTTTTCTTCAGCTGATGCTTTCTTCCTTTCCCTTGACACTGGGACTGGGACAGAATTTGGACTACAAACTGGAAAGATTCAGGAGTACAAGAAAATAATATCTTGTTTAGGAAAATGAAAAAAGGCAAGAAATTCCTGGATACACTTGTGCTTCTTAAAAAAATTTGATGCCTCAGCCAATGTGTTTGAATGTTACTCTTTCATAAAGCTCAGAAAAAATATACGTGGTTGATGCAGGACCTGACAAAGGACTTATAAAATTGCATGTCTTTCTTTCTACTTATTTGATTTCCACAACTGTGATATCCATGCAGCCTGCAGCCTCTTTGATTCCTGTAAGGCCATTCATGTAAGAATTGTACGTGATAATGCTTGTGGGTCCCTTCCAGCTTGGAATCTTCTTTGATTCTGAGTGATATTCCAGAGAAATAGGTGTTATGGCTAGGTGGTAGGTGTTTTCATTCTTATTTTATATATAGTTGTTGAGAATAAAGCAATTGAGGTGGCAGAAGCTACAAAAAAATATTAAAATGACCTAAAAATTCTAGCTTACAGTGACACAGAAAAGACATCAAAATTTAAATAGCTCATATAGTTTACCTGATCTCTAATCTGTGTTGGTGATATTTTATCTGCTCCTGATCTTATTCCCATAGAAGAAGCTGTCTGCTTGCTCCTTGTGCTCCAGACTTGAATCACCTTCTAGGGCAATAGGAGAAAGGGTCTGCTTGTAAAAATCTGTTCCACTTCTATTGTATTTTCCTATTTTATTACTGTAATTAACCTTGTATAGTTTCATTTACAGTCAATGCAATTACATTTACTCCAGCTTTTTAGAGATTATATATTGAGATATATTTCCTCTGTTTAAAACAAGGAAACTAGACTCAGGTTTGCATTTTTTTTGAGTGGTTTCATTGTACCTTCCAGTAAAATTCAAGTCTGGCCTACTGTAGAACTCTCAGAAATGGTGTCTTATGCAAGTACCAGCATGTCTGCTGTTGAACTCAGCACAGCTACTTTTGAAAGAATGAGCTAGGTTTGCCACAGATATGGACAATTGTAATGAAAAATACAGAAAAAGCAAAGTACTATTACACTTCAAAAATGCACACAGTAAGAAAATTTTTCTTTTCTTTGCTAAAGAAGTTTTATGCTACATTTATGCTGCTTCTTGCTTGTCAATAGAATGTCGTGCCAAGATTAAGTTTTGTGTCAGTGAACTGAGAATAAGGTCAAAGATGAGTATTCATCCAGTCTCTAGCCTGTGAAAAGACATGCATTTGCAAGAAATTGTGATTCCTAAATAAAATAGGAATGGAACAATATGTACACTATCTTGCAAATTATTGAATTACAGAACTTTGTGAGTGGTTTTAGGGGTTAAATTGGGATTGTAAACTAGAATAATTAATAGGCCAAGCAAGTTGAAAGGAAGAAAACAGAAAGCTTGAGTAGAGGCTATAACAGTGAGAACAATTGAGGAAAGCTGCCAAAAAACATGTTGTGCAATTTTGTTGTCTCTTGTGATTAATAGTGGAAAGATAAATTTGAGAAAGAAGATGGGCTCGTCTTAGCAATGTGAAGAGTGAATTTAAAATGCTATTTTATGTTGTGTTCACTGACGTGTCTGGCTTCTCAGATGATGAATATCTGTAAGTCTGGCTGTAGGGCTTGGTAATGATGTACAGCTTACTCATCTGAACATAGTCATCCTCTCTAGTCTGTCTTTTTTGGATGGTTCTAGTGATGTTTCTAGTGATTGGATTAGGTGGGAAAAATACTCTGTTGGGCAAAATGTTCTGGCCTTCCTTACACTGCTGTATAACAGGTAGACAGACTAAGATGTGTGGACTTGGGAGAATCATCTCCCTTCCCTTTTCAGAGCTCTTATTATGTCAGCCGAGGCCTTAAATGTGACAGAAGCCACAGAGAGGTGTAAATAAAACAGAGGAAAACAGTTCTTATGAGATAATTTATTAGATGACTTTGACCCTTTTTCTACTGGTTCTTGAATGACTAGTGGACAGAATGTGATTTGTACCTATTTTTTTATTATTTATAATAATTAGTCGAATGATTATGAGGATATGGGTATGAGGATATCAGTCTCTAGATTTGCTTCTCAATGACTTACTGAAATTACTTCTCAGGGAGAAGTTTACTGCTAATTTTCTATTTCTTCTGGCTCACCAAGGGCATGAAGTAGCTCTTTATTCCCGGACTGGAGGACTTTCACATTTTTTTCAGATGGTGCTCTTCTTTCCTAATCACCTCATATGTAAGCACTCATGTGCACATGCCATTATGCCCTTTATTCCCTTGGGTTTTTCTCCAAATATCCTAATGAATATGAACTTTTTCCACAGAGACAAGCATCAGTACTGAAAAGAGTTCAGGAATGTTACCTTTTCCAACAATGGTTCATTATTTTTAAAAAAATAAACCCAAACTTACTTGTTTTTTTAGTGCTTGCATTGTGTTAATAAGCACACAGCATTTTATACAAGGAGTAAATAGCTCTTCTGGGGATGGAGGATGTGAGGCTTTTTTTATCCAATAATCAAATGGCTTGTAGCTTTCATTTCAAGGCAAAGACAAAGACTAGTCTAGAACAGTTATATTAATTTCTAAATAATGTTTTATAAGAAACACTGTACCTTCTTCTCCTTAATTCATTTTCATTTAAAATTGGAATAGTGAGTTAATATTGAAAATAGTGCATCAGAAACAGGTTGCCAGCTGTGAAAAAAAGGATTCCTTTTTGTTCCTCATTTAAAGATAATCATGTTCGCTTATACTCCTGTCCACTTCTCTTAGGCTACTACTCACAGGTTATCAATGCATCACTTCTTACTCTGTCAGGGAATTTTAATGATTGCCCTTTTGTTGAGTATTCCTGGGGGTTTCTCTTTAGTCTGTCTTTCATGGTTGGTTGTATGCAATAACAGATCAACTGGAAGAATATCATAAGGGATGGGCATATGGGATTATAATTAGATTTTACTTGGTGATTTTGTTTCACTGAATATGTAAATAAAAAAGCATAAGCAATTGCTTTGCTATAAGCCAGAAGGCACTGACCAATATGCAATGGTATTGCTGACTACTTTTCATGAAGTGCCAGTCATCATGCTATTGAGCTTTGAAAATGAAGCTGAGTTTTATTTCAAGCTGCAGTTGAGCAGGGGATGTTCTGAGAATGCTAAAAGCTTTGCTTTTGCTGTTTTACTTTTGCACATTCTGCTGCTATCTCCCCCTCCTTCCCTGGCTCCCAGCAGCTCCACAGGAATGAGGTCTGCTGAGACACAGAAGTGAGGCATTTCCCCCAGCAAGTGAAACATGCTTCTCATTTCTGCCAGACTCTGCGAGAATTTATTTTCTGTTTTAGCAGGTAACAGATGAACTTGAGTCTTTGGTTCCCAAATGATGAGGTATCTGGAAGGATTCAGTACAGTGTAAGCCCTAGTATGTCAGTGATTTAAAAACTGATTTGGAAGGAAGCTGCTGAAGTGAAAATTATAAAATTTCCTTTATTTTACAAACAGGGCAAACTGCAAATCCAAAACTTGTTTTTGGCTGCAGCTTTAATCTACTAAATGTCACTCAAAACAGTATTTCCTATTTTGTATAACGGGGAGGCTCAAGTGAAACATTTATTTTGTCAAATTTCATGCTACCAGAGGAAAGTTTTCCTCAGTCTCTGGGGTCTCAGCTAGCTGGGAAATCAGGACAAAACTTAGCTGAGGGAAGCCACACAGTCTAAACAGCTGCTGATGTCTCACTCTTCCTCCCCACTGGTGGTGGGAAGGACAGTCTTGTGTCCTTGGGACAAGAGATTCCAAAGGCATCTCCTGATGCTTTCAGGGGAAAAAGGCAAAATTAGGCAGAGAATGAAACTGGAATAAAAACACTTTTAGCCCTTTCCTGCTCTATTTCCCTCTTTAGTGGCGTGTGAGAGCTTTCAATTCCTATGAAGGAGGGATTTTTTGTGAAGAGTCAGTTGACTATGAGGAAGAGAGATTTGAGTAGGGTGGTATTTTATGCACCAGTAGCCAGTGAGTTGCAGTGGTATGCATTATGAACAAGGGAGATGACTTAAAAAATCACTGGTAAGAATAGAAGTAAAAAGTGATTAAATATTAAGTGACAGCATGACAATGTTTGTTGGCAAGACTCAATCTACTACTTACTAGACCGTGGCACACCAAGGAAAAAAACAACAAAACAAAATCCAGTCTGTGTGTGTGACAAAAGGACAATGAAAGCAAGAATAAAAAGGAATATGGCCTAAAAGGGTAACAGTACAGAAATTTAACAGTACTTAACCTTAACTTATACCTTAACAGTTTAACAAAGGAACAACGCTTATCTTAAACCCAGCTTAATTTATGACATAACTTATAACTTGACTGTAACAATTTAATAGAAGAGTAACACTTAACAGCATTTAACCTAACTTGTAGGTTAAACATAGCAATTTAGAAAAGAACAACACTTAGCAGCATTTTACTTAGATATTTAAGGTGCTTAAAAATCAAAGAAAGCAGTATTTCTCCTAGCTTTGCTATAGCATATGTGCATGTGCATGCACACAGACATAGCAGGTCTGTTCAAGCAAGGTACCTATGAAATTTCCCCTTGAAGGTAAATGAAATACTCATCTCACCCTTGTATCTCACCAATGGGTGAAGGGCTGAATATTGAAGAGTGAAGATGTTGGCCCAGGATTCTTCATTGTTCATCGATCGTCCCAGTACAGAAATTAGAGAATTCACTAGCTCTGAGAGGTGTCCCACTCAGATGGGAACTGCTGGTCACAGCCTGCTGTGGTCCAGGAGAGCCCAAAGGGTCTCATTTTGGCAGCTCTTTCAAAGATTTCAGACAGGTCTGTTCCCTCTGCACTGTCAGGTTGATCAATTAGGTATCATCCTCTAAGGTGTTTGTCAAGAGCATAAATGGTGACTTGTCCATGGACTAGACCATTGACTGACACAGGCTACAGGTATTGGAAGAGTTTCAACTCTCAGTAATTAGCTGGCTTTATTCTGTACAGCTCAAAAAGTTCAGGTCAAGGGACTCTCCGTTTACTAATACCAATATCTTGTTGCAGTCATCTTTGTGTAATATGTATTTTTCAAACTAGAGTAACAAATGGCAGTAAGTGTTCAGTATCACAGTGGAGGGAATTAATTCTTATGAGCTAATGAACTTGTCATCAGTGATAATGGCTTTTGTGCTACAACTGTCTTGTCACTGGGGTATACTGTTTGACCCATACACATCCTGCTATTTACCTGACATGAAATTTAAATCCAGTAATTCTTAAGAAAG
Organism: Sturnus vulgaris; assembly: GCF_052056855.1. Taxonomy (NCBI): domain Eukaryota; kingdom Metazoa; phylum Chordata; class Aves; order Passeriformes; family Sturnidae; genus Sturnus; species Sturnus vulgaris. The sequence goes on along the minus strand of NC_142243.1, from coordinate 61,263,023 downwards.
CATAGCTAAGAGTTAGGTATTAGTTGTATAAGTAATGGTTCACAATTACAAGTTTCTGCTGCTGTCACACATTGGTTTATGACTCAACTTCTGCTCAGGCACTTTTTAATTAAAAAATGTGGCCACAAAAACTGAATGCAAACCTCAGACATGCCAAGAAATTAATAACATCACTATGAGACAGCTAATTCCTTAGTAATACTCATAAATTCTGGTCTCTGCAGCTGAGTGGATGAGGACCTGGATCCCCATTCTGTTTTTCTAAGATAATTAAAAATCATCTTTGTACTGCATTTTTCTGTCATCTTATATATTTAGGGAGATGCAGAGGTTTCTTTTAAAATACAGGAACTTCATAGTTTTTTAAAAAAATAAAGAGGTCTAAAGATTTATTTGGAGATTTGTTTTTAATCCTGGGACCTGCTCCTTGACCCAGGAAAGTCATTTGCTTACTCTCCTCTCTATGGAGGATTTACTCATCAGGGCTGTCCCATTGAGATCAGTGCTGCCTCTTGTTTCCATGCTGATGCACCTGGTTCAGGGTCAGCTGGGACCACACAGTCCTGGAAGGTGGAAGAATTTGTTCATCAGCTGTGGGAATTGCAAAAGGAAGCAGTTGAGAACCAGATAGTTGTAAGTCTGCTCTATTGTGTGATCAGAAGTGCTAAGTGATTGGCTTGACATAAAACACAGCTAACAGCAGTGTATATAGAGAAGAATTTTTCCCACCTATACTAAGTTTTTGTTTGATTTTAAATGAGTTGTTAATTTTTGTCCAACACTGCAAAGCCGAATAGAAATATGGAATCAGGTATCTCTAAAGGAGATATATCTATGGAATTTAGAGAAAGAAAAATGTTAGGTTAAATCTGTGCTTACACTTGCCTTAATCTGGTGATTTTAGTGGTGCCCTTCTGTTCTCTGATGATTTGTGGAATACAGTGTTTCATGTTGTAGATAACTCTGTCTCAAAGCTGGGACATGTTGGTTTTAATAAAATGCATCTAATCCTTAGAGCCATTTAACATCTGGAAAGCAAGTTGTTAAAAACCTAAAGTACATCTAATCCTGTGAGCTGCTCAGAGACTAGAAGAGGAGCTTTTTCTTTATGGAGTGCTTTAAAGATGTGAACTCCTGTGATATTTAGTCTGGAGTGCTATTCAGGTTGTAAGGATTGTCTACCAGGTGCTGGATGAAAATGTTTATAGCATTGTCTATCATGTTCTTCATTTAACATATGTATAATTAATATATATTTAGAAACAGAGAATGACAGTGAGTGTAAGAATAAATAAGCATTCTTTTTAAGAGTACACAAATAGAAGAGAATATATGAACATATACAATAAAAATTTTTCCCTGCATGAATATTATTTTCCTGGTTAGTGAAAAGGACTTTGATCTTCTCAGCAATATATTGGTAATCTGTAGATTCAAACCCCTTAGTTGGTCAATATGATATTTTTTATTTTTACTCTGGCAAAAAGATAAAAAGTGAGAGCTCTTTGGTTTGTTTTATTAAACGCCAGTATATAATTCTCAAACCCTCCAGCCAGACTTGCAGACATTCATCATGTCAGAAGTCAGACACATAGGTGAACACAACATAAAATAGTATTTTTAATTCACTCTTCACATTGCTAAGATGAGCCCATCTTCCTTCTCAAAATTTATCTTTTCACTATTTAATTAATCATGATCACAAACAAAATTGCACAGCCTGTTTTTTGACATCTGTCTTAAATTGATTTCACTGTTATAGCCTCTACTCAAGCTTTCTGTTTGCTTCCTTTCAAATGATAGTTTATAGTAGGGATACACTGCTGTAAAATCTTCTTTTAAAATGAGGTTTAGAATTGTGTGATATGTAGTAAATATGTGTTTACTCCATCAATGCTACAGAGAATTTGTAAATATTTGAGAATACATTTGTATTTGTACATCTCAATTTGTATTTGAGAATACATTTTTTGCCAAAAAAACTGTTTTGTTTGGTTGTGTAAGAAGTTGGGAAGCAAGAAAGATTAAATGTCTTGAAAATTAGAAGATAAACTTCAATATTTTAAAAAGTTGTAGGAAGAGATACATCAAAATTATTCACAGAGTCACACAATCAACTATGTTGGAAAAGACCTTTGAGATCATCAAGTCCAACCTATGACCTAACATCACCTTGCCACCTAGACCATGGCACTGAGTGCCACTTCCAGTCTTAAACCCCTCCAGGGATGGTGACTTCAACCACCTCCCTCACCAGCCCATTCTAATGCTCAATCACTTTCTGTGAAGAACTTCTTCCTAATGCCCAAGCTAAACTTCCCCAGGTGCATCTTAATGCTTTGTCCTCTTGTCCTGTAGCTGATTGCCTGGGAGAAGAGACCAACTCCCCCCTGCCTCCTACCTCCTTTCAGGCAGCTGTAGAGAGTGAAAAGTTCTCTCTCCTGAGCCTCCTTTTCTCCAGGCTAAACAACCCCAGCTTCCCCTCACAGGGATTGTGTTCCAGACCCTTCACCAGCCTTGTTGCCTTTCTCTGGACATACTCCAGCATCTCAACATCCTTCCTAAATTGAGGGGCCCAGAACTGGACACAGCACTCAAGGTGTGGCCTCACCAGTGCTGAGTACAGGGGAAGAATGACCTTCCTGCTCCTGCTGGCCACACTATTCCTGATCCAGGCAATATCAATATCAACAGGATGTCCTGGCCTTCTTGGCCACACGAGCACACTGCTGGCTCATGTCCAGGCTGCCATCAATCAGTACCCCCAGGTCCTTTCTGCCTGACCTTTGTTCAGCCACACCGTCCCCAGCCTGTAGTGCTGCAGGGAGTTGTTGTGGCCAAAGTGCAGGACCCAGCACTTAATCTTGTTAAACTTCATATTTTTTTATTCAGTCTGTCTATATGTCTTGTCTGGGTCCTTTTGCAGAGCCCTTCTACCCTCCAGCAGATTGATATTCACACCCAACCAGTTTAATCATCTGCGAATCTGCTAATGGTAGACTCAATCCCTTCATCCAGATCATCAATAAAGATATTAAACAGGACTGGACCTATACACAGATCCCTGGGATCTAATGACTGGTTACTAGCTATCAGCTGGATGCAGCACCATTCACCACCACTGTCTGGGCCCGGCCATCCAGCCAGCTCTTAACCCAGCAAAGAGTGCTCCTGTCCAAGCCACAGGCTGTCAGCTTTTCCAGGATTATTCTATGGGCGATGGTGTCAAAGTCTTTGCTGAAGTCCAGGTAGACAACATCCACAGCCTTCCTCACATCCACCAGGTGGGTCACCTGGTCATAAAAGGGGATCAGGTTGGTTGATCATGGCTGGCCCCTCCTAAATTCATGCTGGCTGGGTCTGATCCCCAGGCAGTCCTGTAGGTCCAGCGTGATTGCACTCAAGATGATCTGCTCCATAACATTGCTGGGCACTGAGGGCAGGCTGACAGGCCTGTAGTTCTCTAAATACTCCTTTTGGCCCTTCTTATGGATGGTCACCACACTGGTCAACTTCAAGTCATCTGAGACCTCCCCACTGAGCCAGGACTGATAATAAATGATGGAGAACAGCTTGGTGACCCAGCTCTCTTATCACTCAGGATGAATCCCATCAGGTCCCACAGACTTCTGAGCATCAAAGTGGCTCAGTTGGTCGTTAAAGGTTTCTCCTGGATTACAGGGGATCTATTCTGCTCCCTGTCCTTGTCTACTAGCTCAGGAGGCCAGCTGTCCTGGGGAACACCTGTCTTACAGTTGAAAATGGAGGGAAAGTTTTAAGTACCTCAGCCTTTTCCTCATCTTTGGTGACTATATTCCCCGCCATGTCCAATAAAAAATTGAGGTTCTCCTTGCCCCTCCTTTTGCTATTTATGTGTTTATAAAACTGTTTTTTATTATCCTTTACAGAAGTGGCCATGTTAAGTTCTAATTGAGCTTTTGCCTCTAATTTTCTTTCGGCATAACTAACAATGCACTTAAACACTTCTTGATTTACCTGCCCCCTTTTCCAGATGTGACACATCCTCTTTTTACCCCTGGCTTCCTTGAAAAGCTCCCTTCCCATCCAGGCTGGTAATTGTCAGCTCATACTTTCAGCACATAGGAAGAGTCTGCTCTTGTGACTTGAAGATTTCTTTCTTGAAGTATGTCCATTCTTCCTGGATCTCCTTGTTCTAAGGGCTGTTTCCCAAGATACTCTCTGAAGCAGCATCCTGAACAGGCTGAAGTCTCTCCTGAACAGCATGTAGCCATCCATTGCAGCACTCCAGTCAGGCGAGTCATCCCACCACGTTTTCGTGATGGCAACTACATCAGAGCTTTCCTGCTGTACACGGCTTCCAGCTTCTGTTTGTTACCCAAGTTACATGCATTAGTGTACATGCACTTCAGCTGGGCTGCTGATTTCACCCCTGACTCTGGCTTGCCACCCTTAGGTTCCTCTCTGGAGACCCTGGCTTAATCCCCTTCTCCCTTAAAACCTAGTTCAAAACTCTCTCAATCAGCCTTGCCAACTCATGGCTAGAATCCTTTTGCCCTTAATTATGACCTCTGCTCTATTTTACATAATGGAAAGACAACAACATGCATCAACATAGTCAGTAGTGATTAAATTTGGGGTAGGAATAATGTGGGGATCTTAATGGAATTTTAAGTATTTATTAACCTGTAGAATTGTATTCAACCAAGTTGTTCATCAGAAGAGTTTCATGTCAAGTAAGTCTGACATGGCAGACCAGGAAAATATATTGCTTTATTCTGAGTATTTCACTCTAGAAATATGATAGAGAAAATAAAGGAAAGATTACTTGTTCAGTTTACAGTGAAGAATGCTTTTAACATTCTCTTTTATTTTTCTTGTCTTTTCTGTTTGAGGAAACAAGAAATCTTTTTCTAAGTTAGTTATAATGAAATACATCTTGAAATAGGGTTTTCTTCAAAGTATACAAAATAGATCTTTTCAAGCTAAGAGACATCAGTTTTTCTATATGTAATATAAAAGAAAATTTATGTCCCCTGGAAAAACTAAAATTTTGGTACAGAGGTTAATTATTTGCTGTGGATGTATTATTTTTTTTAACTTGCAGGCTTTACCATCAGGAGGGGAGGCTGGAGACAGATTTCAACTGTAAATATCTCAAATTAAGGGGTGTTGAATGAGTAATGGCTCTAACTCTGCTTCTCTTTAATGACAGTTTAGTGACAATTAACCTTAGGTATCAGATGTTAATAAGGCATAAAAAGCATGGTAGAAACTTCCTGTCATTCTTGTGTTTGTTAGTCCCAGCATCTGCTCTATACATTTAGCCCCAAGGATTTAAGACAAAACAGTCTTAAAGGGAATTCCATAGCTCTTAGGCTCATTTTAATACAAATGTTTGACACTGGGATTTTTAACTATCATTCAGATTTTTTATTTTGTATTTTCATAAGTTTATCCTTTTGATCAACTCTACTATTTGCTTTCTCAAATCATAAAACAGGGTGTTAAAATAACTAAAAGAAAGCAATCTGCTCATGGGAAAAAAAAACAGGTGTAATGTCAGGAGCGACACTGGGAAGATGCAATGATAAAGACCTCGTGTTTGGGAGTACAACAACAACCGAATACCTAGTCTTAGCAGCACAGTACAAAAGTAAACATAATTTTTAAAACCTGTGAAGGAAAACGGGTCAAAATATCAATAGAAGAAGCTTATGTAAAGAACACATAACACAACCAGATTGAGAAGGTTTTATCCCTTTTTGCTAGTGCAATTTTGTTGTATTGCACTAAGAAATTGTTTTATATTTGCACTGGTTTCTCCCGCTCTCCACAATTATTGCAGCAGATTACTGCTCTTGAATTTCTAGTAGTAAACAGACATGGTGATAAACAGTACACCCAAGAAAGACTGGTTGCATGTGGCTATGGGAGTTTCTGATTAGACAGATGTAGCATCCAAAAAAGTTGCAGGCTTTTTTATGTCTTTAAAGAATTTACAGTATCACTGCTACTCGTACGCCCCAAGGTTTAGTAAAGGTTGTGCTAGTACTGATACCTCTCTCAGTCTGTTTCTGTATACAGCTACTACTCAAAACTTTGACAGTCTCTAACCATTTATTCAAGAGGGTGATCACATGTCACCTGTGTATACACATCCATGTTTTAAAAGGAAAAGCATAGTATCTTTGGTAGACCACTTGGAGAAAAGGCAAAGTATTTGAGACCTGAGGTTTTTTAATAGCATACTTTCTTTCCCTTCAGCTCTTTTCGGTGATCCAATAAAATATGCTGCTTCTCACAATGAGCTTTGTGATTTGCAGCCTTAAAACCTTGTCTGCAGCAGGGTGATTGCACTAAGATTGGTGTAGGAAAATTAATAATTATCACAGTATTGTTTTTTGGGGCAAAAAGGAGTAAAATTGGTAATGATGTGAGGTGATACAGAATAACCTCCAGGTTCTAACCATGTTCCCTCTTGGTTACTGCAAAAATCATTCCTGTCCTTGCTGGAACCAGAACAAGCTTCAAGTTCCCTTCCATAATGGTGGACTCCATCCCCTAGATCAGGTTGCTCAGAGCCCCCATCCAACTGCACTCTTGATGTTTTCAAGTATGGATCATCCACAACTTCTCTGGACAACCTGTTCCAGTACCTCACCACTCTAACAATAAAGAATTTCTTCTGTATATCTAACCCAAATTTCCCCCCTTTGAACCTATTACTCCTTGTTCTATCTCTAAATAGAGCTCCTGATGAAGAGTCCCTCTCTGGCTTTTCTGTAGGTCCCCTTCAGATAATGGAAGGTTGCTATGAGGTCTCTATGCACCCTTCTCTTCTCCAGGCTGAACAGGCCTCACTTTTTCAGCCTGTGTTCATGTGGGAAGGACTCTAACCCCTTTATCAACTTTGTGGCCCCCCTCTGACCTTGTTGCTGGAGTTCCATGTCTGCTTATGTTGGAGGCACTAGAACTGTATGAAGTATTCCAGGTGGTGTTTCACGAAAGCAGGGTATGGAGAGAATCACTTCTCTTGACCTGCTGTCTGTGCTCCTTGTGATGGAGCCCAGGACTCAATTGGCTTTCTAGGCTGTGAGCACACACTGCTGGCTCATGTGGAGTTTTTCATCACCTGTCACAGCCAAGCCCTTCTTCACAGGACTGCTCTCAATCACTTCTCTGCCCAGCCTGTAGGTGCTCCTGTGATCGCCCCAACACAGGTGTAGGATCTTACACTTTGTTTTATTGAACTTCATGAGGTTTGCATTGCCCCGCCTCTCAAACCTGTTGAGGTCCTTCTGGATGGCATTATTTCTTCCCTCCATCATACTGACTGCACTGCCACAGGGCTTGGTGCCATCAGTGAACTTCCTGAAGGTGCACCAACCTCACCATCCATGTTACCAGCAATGATGTTGAACAGTGTCAGCCCCAACACCAATTCCTGAGGGACACCACTTGTCACTGGTTTCCATGTGGACAATGAGCCATTACCACACCACTGTTTGGGTGCAGCCATCCAGATCAGTCTTTATCCACTGAGTGGTCCCTCCATCAAATCCCTGTCTCTCCAGTTTAGAAACGAGGAAGTCATGTGGGACAGTGTTGAGTGCTTTGCACAAGTCCAGGTAGACGAAGTCAGTTGCTTTTCCCCTATCCACCAACTCTGTAGCCCTGTCATAGAAAGATATCAAACTTGTCAGGCATGATTTCCCCTTAATGAAGCCATGTTGGTTATCACCAGTCATCTCTTCGTTTACCAACAGTTTCCAGCAGAATATGCTCCTTGATCTTGCCTGGCACAGATGTGAGACTGAATTTTCTGTAGTTCCTTGGGTCTTCCACTTTCACTTTTTTATAAATAGAGATTATATTTCCCTTTTTTCCACCCTGTAATAGTTTGATACTGGCCATATGCCAGCCACCTGCAAAAGTTGTTTGCTTACTCTTTTCTGCTGTAGTTGGACAGAGCAGAGGGAAAAAAAATAATGAAGGGTTCATGAGTTGAGATAAGGGTTAGGAGAAAAACACTCTAAGGGTAAAACATGCTCAAATTTAAATATATAAAGTACTTTTACTATTATCACAGTCAGAGGAGGATAATGAGAAGTAAAACAAGCCTTTAAAACACCATTTTCTCCCCAGCCCCTCCATCTTTCCCACCGATGGTGCAGAGAGAGGGCATGGGGTTTTGGTCAGTTCATCACTTGACATCTTCTGTTTGCTCAGAGAGAGGAGTCTTTCCTCTGCCATGCCATGAGGTCCCTCCTACGGGCAAATAGTCTTGCCAAAACTGTTGTGGTGTGGGTCATTTGTCCACAGGTTGCAGTCCTTGAAGGATAGGCTGTGCTAGTTTGGAAGCAAGGGCCCTCTCTCTCTCTCTCTCTCTCTCTCTCTCTATTCAGGTCTCCCACTGGATCACAGCTTTCTATGGCATCCACCCGCTCCAGGGTGAGCACTTTTCCCATGGGCTGCGAGTGGATCTCTGCATCCTCCATGGACTTCATGTACTACAAGGGGACATGGTTTGTTTCATAGTCCTCACCAGGCTGCAGGGGAATTTCGGCTCTGATGCTTAAAGCACCTCCACCCCTCCTTTTTTTTCCACTGACCTTGATGTCTCCATGTTATTTTCCCTCCCATGTCCTCACTTCCTCCTCTTCTCTGACTAGAAGAAAAACTGCTGTTCAACAAGTTCCACTAATACAAGATTCTTGCAAGATCCTGCAGTGCAGAGAGGTCGATCTCATCTAGGTTCTGTGTGGAGGAGTTGCCTGTCATCTTTAGGGCCAGGTGGCCCTAACGCCATCGTGGGGGCAGTGGTGGCTGCCGTGACTCTGGAGCTATTTAAGGCCTCTCTTCATGTGTGGGGCTGGGAAGGAGAAGCCACAGGCACCCTCTGCCCTTCTTCCCGTGGTGTGGCCGGGCTGGGGCAGCCAGGCAGGCAAGGCTCACTGTGGGCCACACCGAGATGGCAGCGGCTGGGGCAGAGCATCACCGCTGGCTGTGCCAGGATGGCTCCTGGTGGCAGCGCCTGGCCAGCCCTGGAAACAAAAACTGTGTGTGCACTGCTTTGATTTTTTTTTTTTCTTTATTAGTCGTCATAGAGGCGTCACCAACCTCTCTGCTTGGCCCAGCAGCATGTCCATCTTCAGAGCCATCAGGGATTGGCTCTGTCAGACATGGTGGAAGCTTCCAGCAGCTTCTCACAGAAGCCACCCCTGTGCCCCCATCCCCCCACCTTACATCTGCCACCAAAAAACCAGGCTGTGCCAAATCAACACACAGTCATCAAGAACTTCACCTGACTGCCACAATTTCTCAAGTAGGGTGGATAGTAGGTTAGCAGCTTCATCTACTTGTTCTCTTAGGACCCATGGATGAATCTCATCAGATCCCATAGACTTGTGTACACTCTTGTTCCTTAGTGGCCTTGAATTTCATTCCCTCCTACAGTAGGCTTAGGATCTTCATTTTCCCAGACCTTGCATTTTTCTTTCAGGACTTGGGCAGGGTGGCTGGAGCACTTGCTGTTGAAGACTGAGGCACAGAATTCATTGAGAACCTCAGTTTTCTCCATATTCCAGGCTTATCCAGGTAGCCAGGTCTCCTACTTCCTTCATGGGAAGGGCCCACATTATCCCTCGTCATTTTTTGTTAGCAAGATGCCTATAGAAGCTCTTTTTGTTGTCTGTGACATCTCTGGCTAGACTCAATTCTAACTTGGCTTTAGCTTGTCTTTGCTTCTACCCTCTGTAAACTCCTTTTTTACCTCTGAGATGCTCAGCAGCTCCTTGGATGTCTCTTGGCATTTTTGCCCCATGTCTTCTTGTTGAGATGCATCGTTCCTGAGCTTGGAGGAAGAGATCCTTGAATGTTAGCCAGTATTCTTGTGCCCCTCTGCTCTCCAGGGTTCTAACACAGGAGACTCTACAACATAGGTCCCCAAAGATGCCAGAGTCTGCTCTCCTAAATCCAGGGCAGGTGATCTTATTGTTTACGGTTTTATTATATATATCACATCATATATATAAAATATATCATATATATAATATATTATGTATTTATTGCATATTAAATATATTTATTGACAGTTTATTTCAGGTACCTATTTTTAAAGATGCAAATTAAAAATTGTTAGATTTGTTTCTGATGTGTTATAATGAAGTTTTTTTTTTCATAAAAGGCAGCAGTGGTTTGAAAATGCTTAATTCTGGAAGATTTCGTTTGTTGTCTTTGGATGTCATTGTCAACAAATTCAATGATTGGATTGCGTTTGAACAGTTTCCCTGAAAAACTAATTCACACTAAAATCTCAAAAAGAACTAGACTGCCAACAGGAAGTCTTGCTTTGGGAAATACCAATTAGAAGATTGCTGGTTGTGAAAAAAGAATATAGCATCCTTTCTTCTCTCTCACATCTGAAATTTATCCTTGTTCAGCTCTCACATTTGTTCAGCGGAATGAGTCATCTCACCTCATCTTAGCTGTCTGAAACCACAATGACTGCCTGAAATAGTCTCCTAGCTCATTTCTCTCACTAGTGAGGGAAGGCAGGCACATCGAAGAGGCAGTACATAAGGAGAGGAAGAGGAAGTACATAACAGACAGGTGGTTAACTTTGATATCCATCTCCAGTGACTTCCATGATCATCTGTGTACCTGATTTCTATAAAAGGTTAATGCTAGGTGAAGTAGTTGACTTGAATAAAAAAAAACCCCAAAACAGGGGGTTATAACTGCTTATATTTTCTCGTTCAGAGCCTGGGAATGGGGGAGGTGTTTGCATACTGGAGGAGTGCACATCCTTTAAAAATTTTCAGTAGCAGGAGAGTGAGACAATGACAATTTACAGGACCTGGTGCTAAGGAAGTGCCTAGGCTGTTGTTTTATTGCAAGCCAAAGTTTGCTAAAGTTTCCAGCACATGACTTGCTTCAATAGGCGTGAAGGAATTTATAAATGGAAATTGAAAACCTAAACTATGCAATTTCACTTACAGTTGTCTAATGTTGTCAGAAGTTTATCTGACTCAAGATGAGCTGAAACAAACATTTTACCATCCTGCCAAGGCCGCTGAACTTTTCACTGTTGTACTTTTATGCTTATAATAATAAAAAAAATAATTGATTACTTACAATTTTTAATGTTTGTATTTTTGTTCAAAGGAAGAAGGATATTTCAGGAAATGTAAAGAAGGCAAAGCGCTTACTTGGGAAATTACATATAATCTTTTTGGATTAAAAATGCCAGTGTAGCAGTATTGTGTTTGCTCTTTGCAAACAGGTTTTTATTTCCTCTGAATGTTGTGACGTGCAGTTTTTGTATACAAAAGTAGTGACAGAAGATAGATATCCAGCCCAATAAAAATTCTTTGGGTCACAGGCTACCAGTTATTCTATTTTCGGTTTCATTTTGAGTCGTACTACATGAGCTGGCTTTCCATATTGTGTCTTTTCTTCAGTCGTATATACATTATATACATATATATGCAGAGACTTACATTAAGATGTGGCAGACTGTGGAATGAATAATACCTACTGGCTGTTGTAAAAAAAAGATGGTGAGCTTCTGGGTTACTTGCTGTGTATGCTGTACCTCTCCCACCAGTTCTCAGTTGGAAGGGGTTTCAGGGATTTGCTATGCAAACTATGGAGACATCAGTCTGCCCAGCTGACTGCAGCTACTGCACATGTGCATTACATGCATAACCACATGTAGTCTGCTCTGGATACTTTTTGGCAGTGTTAACGAATCCTGTGTATTTGCTTTACAGGTTTTTTGCACCACGACAGGCAGACAGACATTGTTGCAAGGCATCAGGGCACCCTCTGAGCTCATACTTAGATAGTCTGCACGTGCTCTCTAACTCTGATATGACTCTCAGAACATCAGATTTATCAAGTTTGCACATTATAGTGAGATGGCAGATGCACGCCTATTTCTGTGTAGGAATTCTTTGATACAGTTCACTGCTTCTCAAACTTAGTAAAAATTTCTTACCAGTAGTTATGGTGGTTTTCCAGAGGAGAGTGAGGAATGTGCTGAAGATCAGAAGGCAGGGTTTTGTCTTTCAGTTCAGAAGATGTTTATCTTCTAAACTTTAGGAGCAACTTTTCATCTTTTTGTGTGTGTATACTGAAGCTGACTTTTATGCACTCAGATCTTCTTCTGACTACGATTTTGTTAATTTATAGTTTATTGTTGATTTTATCTTTTTTTTTAAGGCTATTTGAGCTGGCTCTCAAAGGAATGCTATCACAAATGAGTTGATCTTAGAGTTGACTGCTGAGATCATTGAGTCCAACTGCACCAGCCAAGCTGTCACTAAACTGTGTTCCTAAATGCTACAGATGAATTTGATTGAATTTCAAAATTATTTCAGACACTTTGAAGCAAAGTTTTTCAGCTAATAAATTTGCCTGGATTCTCTTCAGTCCATTTAGGATTATTAAAAAAACCCAAAACAGATACATGAAATACATTAAAGGCAAACTATCATCAGTCTCTTACTTAGTACAATTAATTGGGAGCAGCTGCTGTGACTCAATGAATCAGCAATAGTCAGAGATAATGGATACTAAGACAAAGACAGTGTAATATTTTCACATGATGGTGTGAGAAACAATGGCACTTCTGTTTTTCTAAATGATTGATGCACACAGTACTTTGCATAATCTTCAATGAAGAATGTTTGTTCTATGAAACAATCATTACTCACTGTGCTATTATTGAATTTTGAATGAGCTGCAGCATAAAGCTGCCAGATGTAGGAAGAGCCAAAGGTCGTGTTCTTTCTTTAATATTGACTCCTATGGCTGGTGTACAACGTTTCTGGTAGCTAGTTAAGGGGTTATATCTGCAGACTCCCCATACATGGAATGAAGAAAGGAGGGGGCAAATGAAGCAATTCTTACTGTTTGGATGTGAAAGTTGTGACTCCTGTTTAATATACATAGGATAGTCAAAGGGTGGCTGCTTGATCTAATGAAAATCCTAACCTTGTATTTCTACAATAGTGTTTCTAAGTGTACTCAATAGAGTTTTGCATGTGTACCTCAATCATTGGGAAAAACAGTCATTTGTTGACAGGTACTATTCAAGATTTTTTTTCTTATGGCTGGATTGAAATTGTCCTCTCTTAGCTCTTGTGTTAAATTTTAAGTGATTTCCATTTTCACTTATTTCAGTTTTGAGTAGGGAACGGAAAGCTGATTAATGGAAGTGATTGTCCTGCCTTGCTCTGCACTGGTTTGGCCTCACCTTGAGTACTGTGTGCAGTTTTGCACACCACAATATAGGAAAAATATTAAACTATTAGAAAGTGTCCATAGGGGGGCCACAAGTATGGTGAAAGGTCTGGAGGGAAAACCTTATAAAGAGTGACTGAGACCATGTGATCTGGAGAAGAGGAGACCTCATTGCAGTCTTCGACAATCTCATGAGGGAAGTGGAGGGGCAGATCCTGATCTCTTCACTCTCATGACTAGTGACAGGACTCAAGGAGTCTGAGTTCAGCAGCCCTTGGGCAATGCTCTCAGGCATATGGTGTGATTCCTGGGGTGTCCTGTGTAGGGTCACAGGTTGGACTCAGTGATACTGATGGGTCCCTTCCAACTCAGCATATTCTATCATTCTGTGATTGTATGATTCTGTGATAACTCATGGACTTGTTGATTTCATGTAGCAACGTGAAAAAAACTTCAAAAAACTTGCAGACTTCCAAAAGTTTTCACCTTTCAAGGTGTATGCTAGGTCTCATCCTGGGAACTGACACTCACTCTCAACCTATTTTGCTTTATACTAATCTGATTTTTGTTTTCCTTTGCTTTAGATTGCGGTCTTTGGTAAAGCAATTAGAGAGAGGAGAAGCTTCAGTTGTAGATCTAAAGAAGAATTTGGAATATGCAGCCACTGTTCTTGAGTCAGTGTACATTGATGAAACTAGGTGAGCTAACTACAGACATCAGCACTCCTGTATCTAGCACCAGTTGTAATTTACATGTCAATTGTGAAAGTTGGTTGAGCCAAGATTTATTACTCATAGACAATGTGGTTTTAATCATTAGAATATTGTATTCTGTGTAGAACAGATCTTCAAACCTTCATTTTAAAGCTTCTTTAAGTTTCCTGGGACAGGGAAGGAGATCAAAACCAATCATAATTGTAATACACTTTTTCTCAGGGAAATATTTTCATAGTAATTGTTCTACTTTTTCTGACAGTTTCTAAATTTCTGCTCAACTATTTCTTCTGAATAATGTTACATTTTTCACTTGTATGATGTCTTTGAAATTGAAAAAAATTTACTCATGACAGAGGTAGACTGGTAATACATTGCAGAGGAGTTCCCCTATTGGTTACATGCCATTTACTCAGTGATAAATGCACTTGTAGGGTCAACACAGATGACCAGAAAGGGAGAGGAGAGGACTGTATGTTACTAACTCAGAAGCTAGAAATTCCTAGAAATGACCATAAATTACCTTTGAAAGGCAGAAAGTTCAGCAATATTGATGAGCTGAAAATGTGAAGTCAGTAGAAGATCATTCAGTTGTGGTTCAGAAGGCTGATACTTCTTGTTTTTCAGCCTAGTAGCGAGTTTCACAATCTGAAATGTAAGTACATAAGAAAATAAACAAGCAGTTGAAGACTTGTACTATTGTGTTTTATTAGGGCTGATGAATCAAAGACTTTTAACACCTGCTATAATTGGAATATATGTGAGTTTCTTTTTTTGTTAATGGTGTTGTAGTGCTCTCTAAGGAAGTCTGTTTAGCAGTCTGTTTCCTCATCCTTCTAGGCGTTTACTGGACACAGAAGATGAACTCAGTGATATCCGGTCTGACTCTGTGCCCTCAGAGGTCCGTGACTGGTTGGCTTCTACCTTCACACGGCAAATGGGGATGATGCTCAAAAGGACTGAGGAAAAACCCCGGTTCAGGAGTATCGTCCATGCAGTGCAAGCTGGGATATTTGTGGAAAGGTAAAGTGTCATGTAATTACTTTGTTCTAGTAACTACTCAGGTACTGCAGATTTCATCTGTAGCGTGTGATGGCACAGTGACAGGAGGTGGAGGAGAGTACCTTAGACCAGAAGACCTCAGATAAGTAGAAGACTACTGAATGAAGAATGCGCTTCTCTTAGTGTTTCTACACAGGTAACACCTAAAAACGGGATTTAGTAAAAGATTGCAAACTAAAACAATACCTACTCCTCTGTTCTTACTATAGTACAGATGTAATAGCACACTTGGTATAATTTTCATGGACAATATACACTTCTGCATAGTCCTAGGTCAGGAGTGACAGCATTTAAAATTTGGACAGATCAAATTTTCCCTTGCTTCCGTTTACCTCTGTGGTCTAATATTTCTTATGAAGAAGTGCTAAGATACAGAACGAAATCCTTTGCTATATTATTACTGGAATAATAATATAGATCAAAACTGATGTGAAAATTTTGGAGCTCAGGGAGGATTTTTAAAACAGCCATTGAGTTCTCTCAGCCTTCCCTCTTGTGATTTACATCACAACCTGTCGCTAAAACTGATTTTACTTTTTTAACCCTTTAAAACATTTATTCATTTCAATTTGGACTCACTTCTAACCTTACCTTTTCTTGTCTTCTCTTCATTGACCTTCTTTGTTTGAGCAAGAAGGAGGGCTGGCACATGTGAAACTGAAGACAGCAGCTCTCAGATCTCTAATTTTGTAACAGAAAAATTCAAGTGAGGAATGGAAAAGCAGAGCACCTTTCACTGTTGATCAGAATTGCAGTGACAGCCTAACAGCTCACTGTGCAGGAGGTTATGCAGATCAGACAGTGGACCACAATCCACACAGACACCTAGAAGCCTCCTTTGTCATGACTACAGCCAATATTTTTATCTGTGCACCAAAGTTACTGTATCTGTGTTAAAAGTGGCAGCAAACTGTAATAAGGCTAAACCTCTAATTTCTTCTTGGGACAGATTTCTCCAAGGTTTGACAGGCTACTTGTGAATTAACCCTCACTCTCAGTGGGGGACTTGTTCCACAAGGAAGTAAATGCAGAAAGCTGGCTCAGTAGGCTGTTTTCCAGCTGACCTGGATCACTGTGACCCAAAGAAGGATGTGTTCAGATATAATATAGCACTGGAGGAGGGTTGTGACTCTCCTGAGCTAAGAGAAAGGGGTTCTGCCTCAATTGTCTCTTAAGAGAATGCTACGGAGCTTCTGACTGGAGAAAGAAAGGGATAAGAAATTCTGTGATTTGGGAACGGGTGAATATAAGTCTCCAAAGGGGAATGACTTTTTTCAGGTCTGAGCGCAGAAGATGACAAAGAAAAATGGCAGTGAAGAAGGACTTTGCACAGGATCATTTCAGATGGGAGAAGAGAGCTTTCCATCATCTCCTTTTTAGTCCTACAGTGCTTTTTAGGGCAAAAAAGGGCGACCTGTGGAAAGACATTCTAGCTATGACAGAGTTCCTGCATTCACCAAACCTTATTAAACAGTGTGTCCTGGAAACAACTTTAAAAACTTGCACGCTCTTTATATTCTGTTTAAAATATACTTTATAATCAAGTTTAAAATCTAGTACATTACATACTTTGTTTCATATGGTTACAGATGTTGGTTATTGCCTTGTTCTTTTTCTCTCACTCTCTGACACACACACACATGGCAAACACCCAAAAGGTTTTATGGTAATCTTGGAAACATGCAGACAAAAGTAACAGCTGTATCACATTGCAGTTGATTCATTGCATACAAATTGTTTCTGAATTACACTCAGAATTAGCTTGCATGTGGGCCATCAAGGACCAAGGGAACTGAAAGCTCAGTACAGTTATGTGCAATGGAAAACGGGGAACATTTTTTTTGAGTGTAGCCTTTCAATCTGATGTAGTCCTGCTGCTGGAAAATTCTTTGTCATGTTCAGCTCAGTAACCAAGCTATGAGATACTGGGGAGTGTACAGTCTCAAATTAAGCTATACAATAAGAATAGTATTGATATTATTGGCAAGTTAGGAACAAAATGGAAGGAGAAAAGGTCCATATTCCAGTTAGGGTTCTCTGGGCTCAATCAGATCTCCTGTAATGGTCTGTTGCTTTATGAGTTTTGTTGTTTGTTTGTTTCATTTCATTTAATTCTATTTGTGTGTTGCTTTATCTATTTCATCTTGGTAGAATGTACAGGCGTACTTCAAACATGGTCGGCTTGAGCTACCCACCAGCTGTAATTGGAGTGCTAAAGGTAATCCCAATAAAAAGGTATTGAAGGGGGATCTGTACAAAGCATCAAAATAATACTCTGATATTTGATATGATAAGAGGGGGTCTTAATACTTGGCCTTTCCTTCTTGCTAACATTCAGTTAGTTCACATACATTAATCATTTAACTTGTCTAAGGGATTATCCTTTCAATAAGAGAAAGAATAAAATTCAAGACTGCAGCCATTTTCAGGTTGTGAAGGTTGCAATTCTGTTCTAGATTACAGTGATTAAAATGAAGATTTAGGAATCACTCACAACATCCCACAAGGAAGAAAGAAGACACAGATGGAGAGAGATGGAGAAGGAAAAGGATCTGTTGCTCTGGGAGAAGGGAATTTCTTACATTGTTCAGCTTCAGGTCTTCAAAGTGAAAATCACCTTATGAAAATGAACCCTTCTGTGAGTTTTGAGGTTTCAGAGTGAAAACAATTAGTCAGAAGTAGTCTGAAAAACAAGCAAAGCTTCAATCCATGGACCAGTTGCAAGATTCTTGACTTAGGCAGGAATTATCAAGACTACAAACAGAAGCTGGCAACGAGCTGCCTACACAGCACCTTTGCAGATTACATATTGCATGTGGTTCAACCGTGCCATGCAATGGTGAAAAAAGGTAATATAGTGGGGCAATACACAGGGGTATTAAGTGTAAAACTCATTAAGACATCTTGCAGCATTTCTGGAAGGATTTACAGTTAGGGTATCCTTTTCATTTTGAAGAGTAGAACTCATCAAAAGATTTGGAAGAATTGCAAGAAGAATGATCAAACATGCCTTTTGTATACAGAATCAAAGTGTCCACCCACACCTTTTTCCAAGTGCATGTTGATAAATGCTAGCTTCACTCCTGCAAATGGAATGTAAATCTTTTATTCTTTTGCAACTACACTCCATAGCCAGCTTATGAGGGAAGATATCTATAATGGTACCTCTTCTCCTGAGTTCTTCAGCAGTAACAAGACAGAAGAAGACTCATCACCTACTCTCAGCTGACTTCAGCCTTATAGAATTCCTCTCTTTTTTCTATGTTTTCAAATGATTAAGTTGTAAAAAGAACTGATCATTTTAGAAGAAGTTAAAACAAACCAATAACAACAAAGCCATTGATTAATTTTGCTGAGAGTGAAATAACACCTAGCTGGTCACTGTGCATTCTAGAATTTTTTTTTTTCCCAAAACTGTTTTGAGAACATGTCTTTGCCTGGATGTTTTTGGGTTTGGTAATGGATTTGGTTGAAATGAGAGTTACTTTGAAGAAGTCAAAACAGGCTTCCTAGCAAAGTGGTCACAGCACCAAGCCTGATGGAGTTCAAGAAGCATTTAGACAATGCTCTCAGGCTCATGGTGTGACTCTTGGGGATGTCCTGTGAAGGACTAGGAGGTGGACTTGATGATCCTTGTGGGTCCTTTCCAACTCAGCATATTCTCTGATTCTGTGAAGTCTTCTGTCTTAAAAATAATATTTCATCCTAAATTTCTCAGTCCCATCTCCTCCATTGAAAATAGTGTATTTTGTGGCTTGCTTTGGTCCAGTAAGGTCAATTAAAATACCCTTACAGCTACCTGACTGCTTAGTGTGCTCTGTAAAATGACCTGATGATTTAAACATGCAAAAGGGTGTAGGAGTGTATCACACACATGTTTTCAGCTGTTCTGGATTGCCATAATCAACATTCCCCTCAGATTCCATGTAATAAGGACAAGGATTGAGATGAAATGAAGTCAAAACAAGCTTATTTTTTAACTACAAATTCTCATTTTTGCTGCTGTAGCCAAGAGGACATCTGCACTTAATAACCCAAAGCTGTGGAATTACAGCTTTGTGACAGAGATTGGTTTTAACAAAATAATGAAATACTGCAGCTTCTGCAAAAAAATGCAGGCTGTAGCAGTACAAGTTCAAGATGTATAATCTGTCTCACTTTTTCAGTGGATGAGAAGTTTGTCACTTTTTTTTTAATTGAGTGCACAGCATCTCTCTGTCTTTATATATATTATACTAATTTTTCTACTGCAATGGTATGTTGCCTTTCTGTATTGCATGGATGTGAAGATATAAGACTGGTTGTCATAAAAGGGACAATCAACCTTGCCTTTCATTTGAATAGTGACTATACAAACCATTCATACAGACATGTTTACAGAGTACACTGTGGTGATCTGCTGTTCATCAGTCTAGTGCTAGAGACAGAACTTCACATTAATTACTGTCAAAAGAGTTACATGCTTTAGAATTTAATTTTTCAGCCTTTTCTGATGCGCACGCCATGACAGGATGTTTTCTAGGCTATTTTCTAGCAAATATACAGGTAACGAACACAGAACCTTAATCACTTACAATGTCTGCAGTAGAGACATTTGCTTATCTGCGGCTACAAAAATGTTGTGCCTTCCAGTGATGTGGAGCAGAATGACATCTATGCCTGAATTTGCTTGTTGATTTACAGAGCGAGTCCCCAAGGTTTAGAAGAGACAGAAAGACAGTAAACTGAGCATTTAGAAAGAATTAGTGTTTCTCTTCGTTTCTTGCTGTCACCTTCCATGGCCTACCCTCACATTTGAGATTTGAACTCAAACTTTTGCAAGAAGGTTAGACCTGAAACTTCAGATGCAGGAGCTTAGAAGTGAACTTCCCCTCCTTGATCTCTTGACTGACCAGCCTGCAGCACTAGTATGTAATTTACAGCTGACTGTAACTTTCCCAATTGGAATTAGATACTTATTCTTCTGTAAAGGTTGGAATTTTATATAATTGTTAGCACTTAATGTATCATATCAGCCCAAATAGGACCATCTCAATGTCTCAGGTACTAAAGCAAACCAGGAGTTTTATCTTTTAGGATTCATCCTTTGGTGATAAAATTCTGGTGTAGAGAATTGCCATGTTTAGAATAAACAAACAGACTATATGCTCTTAATGGAAGCTTCTTAAACAGAAGTCACAAAATACTGATAAGTATACAGATACTGTAAGTACATGGATGATCCTGCATTGGTTAAATGGATTATAAAGAATTTATTGAAAAAGAAACCATACATTTATATCACTACTGGAATTCTCAAATTGTGAAAGTGAAGAAATTGAATGATCATGGTAAAAATGATGACCATATTAACTGTCTTTTCTACCTACTCTTGTAGAATGTAGATGAGTGGTCCTTTGATGTGTTTGCACTAAATGATGCCAGTGGGGATCATGCACTGAAATTCATTGTCTATGAACTTCTCACACGCTATGATCTGATCAACCGTTTCAAGGTCAGTTGTTAGAAGATCTTTGTTCGTCTTGAATTTTGTTCAACTTCCCTCTCACCCTGCTTTTTTCAATTAAAAACGCAATTTTAGAGATTTTTGAAGAATTTGTAGACACTGCACTTTCCCTAATAAGCAAGATGTGATGTGATTTAAGTAGTATTTTCAGTTGCAGTGAGGTACCATGAACTAGGTGGGGTTCCAAATGAAATCCATGGGAAATACTGCATTTGACCCTCTGAGAGTGACAATGTCATTTTCCTGAGCTTTATAGGACCCTCAAGCAGGTAGGCACAAAAGAAAACAAGAGAATATGAAAGCAAATTCAAATTCATTCCAGTGAGATTGGCCAGCAGGTCAAAGGAGGTGATTCTACTCCCAACTCTGCTCTCATGAGACCCCATTTGGAGTACTGCCTCCAGATCACCCAGGTCTGGAGTTCTCAGCACAGGAAAGACATGGATCTGTTGGAGCCTTTGCAGAGGAGGGCCACAGGAATGATTAGAGGGCTGGAGCACCTTTCCTGTGAGGAGTGGCCAGCAGAGTTAGTGTTGTTAAGCCTGGATAAGAGAAGGTTCTGGGGATTGGTTCTGGGATCTTCTGGTACCTGAAGAGGACCTATAAGAAAGATGGGGGAAAAGTTTTTAGCAGGCCCTGTTGCAGTAGGACAATGGCTAATGAATTTAGACTAAAAGAGCGTAGATTTAGGCTAGATTTAGACATTTCTATTTCCCAGGGGTTCCCACTCACTTTGACTGGAAAGAGTTTACAGATGTCTAGATCCCATAATTTTTCTGGAACTGCCTATGCCTGATGAGACATCAAGATGTCTGCTCAGAACTGCATCCTCTGCTTAAATGTACCTAAGAGGAGAAGAGCAGTGATGTTTTACATGGAAACCTTAGTGTGTAACGAATTTCCTGTTAGAGCAGATGGAACTGGAGAACCCATCTTGCCAGTTACATATGTTACCACCTGCATAGTCTCCTTTCTAGAAATCCCCTGAATTTCATTTTGTCAGGTAATTTCAGTTATTCTTGGAGTCAGAAAAATATGGCAATCCCATAGGATGGGCAGGCTGGATTTTGCTGTGAAAACCCAGGGGTCTGATAAATGATAGTCCTCTTAAGAGTATCTAAGATTTGCTATATCATGTGTTTCATTAGAAAATCTTAAATGTGAATAGTAAAACAGGGATATATTCCAGTGGATCATGAAGGTAACAGACAGTTGCTTGAAATCTATTTAGAAATATTTCTCCAAGGCAATCAATCCAGTGGTTGCTGTTACTTGTGTGTTCCAGACAACATTTCATAGTATACTTATTTCTGTGTATTTATTTGTGGGAATGATTCACATGTAATGTAATTAGGAATGGAAAAAACAGTTTGAAGTAGTAACCCGAATTCACTCTCTCGAGTGACTGTTTCAAATGTTTTAGCATTTCGTTTTTTGTGAAGTACAGATGGCTCTTTGAGAACCTCTTATTAAAATACTCCTGTCTTAATGCTAGCCATTAAAGCTTTTTTTTGTTTTTTCTTTCTTTCTTTCTTTCTTTCTTTCTTTCTTTCTTTCTTTCTTTCTTTCTTTCTTTCTTTCTTTCTTTCTTTCTTTCTTTCTTTCTTTCTTTCTTTCTTTCTTTCTTTCTTTCTTTCTTTCTTTCTTTCTTTCTTTCTTTCTTTCTTTCTTTCTTTCTTTCTTTCTTTCTTTCTTTCTTTCTTTCTTTCTTTCTTTCTTTCTTTCTTTCTTTCTTTCTTTCTTTCTTTCTTTCTTTCTCTCTCTCTCTTTCTCTCTTTCTCTCTTTCTTTCTCTCTCTCTTTCTTTCTCTCTCTCTTTCTTTACTTAGATTCCCATTTCTGCCTTGGTGTCTTTTGTGGAAGCTCTGGAGGTTGGCTACAGTAAACACAAAAATCCTTATCACAACCTAATGCATGCTGCAGATGTCACACAGACAGTCCATTACCTCCTTTTCAAGACAGGCACAGTGGTAAGTAAGAGACTTGTCATCCTGAATATATAGTGAGTTTACAACAGTTTCTGGATGTTAATGAGATAATGATTATCCACCGTAGAACCTGTTTACACTGTAGACACACTTAATTTGATATGGCTGGGCTAATAAAGGTAAAGACTTTGGATTATTTAGGAACAGAGGGTAAGTGAAATTGTTGATAACTTTTTTAACAGTGATCTAAAGAGGTTAATGTGAAACCCAAGCTTGGTTTTTCACTCTGTCACAGATCTTGTGTGAATCTGCCAACACACATACGATCTGCATTTTTGCAGTTCCTTGATTGCCACACAGATGTTGCTTTCAATTCTGAAGCCAGAACTGGATGCTCTTCCTTGAGAAGTCACACACTCCACTGCCTCCTGTAAACATCCCAAGTCTCCTGTGTTGAATGCAGATTGCACTTGTGAATTGCAGTCACACTGCAATTAGAGCAGTAAATGCTGCTGTGTATCAGAGGCAGATTTGGAAGGAGTCAGGTGCTATCTGTCTCAAGAACTGATTCAGACAGGCTCATCCTGATGTAAATTGTGTCTCTTACTTCTGATTGTGCCTGAAGTAAAAATTAGGTCAGAATTGGAGCTAATACAGTTACCTACTCAAAACCTCCTGTGAAATACTAAATTGGTCACTGTTGCTTTTTAGGACCATTAGTGCACTGCAGGCTGCAGTCAGTAGGAGCAGGTGTAATGTTGAGTAATGTGAATTGTATTCTAGTGGTGGGGAAATGGATCCCCTTTTTCTCTTCAAACCATGGAAGAAGGACAGTTTCATGTGAAGCTACTCTGCTCCAAAAGGTTACTGAGTTAAAACAGCTGCCCAAATATAGCTGACCTCCATCCTATGTATGTTCAGAATTACCTTTTTTTCCCATCTTGCTGCTTCTTAGTGAAAAAATGACTACTATTTCATTCTAGTTTATGATGCACCAGTGCTGAATGGGTTTTCCTATCCTGACTCTGAATGCAATAAAGCAAGGAAAGTGTTAAAAAAGAGAGAATCAGAAGGACTTGAAAATACCTGAATAAGCAGTGGAGAAATTTGGACTTCTTTTCCTCTGAGAGAATGCAGCAGACTAAAACGAAAGAAAAAGCCAACCCCAAAATAACCCCCCCAAAACCAATCTAAACCAACTTCTGTTTCAGAGGAAAAGGAGATCTGGAATCACAGAATCATCCAGATGGGAAAACACCTTTGAGACCATCGAGTCCAACCTATGACCTAACATTACCTTATCAACTAGACCATGGCACTGAGTGCTACATCCAGTCTTTTCTGAAATACCTTCAGGAATGGTGACTTCAACCCCTCCCTTGGCAGCCCATTCTAATGCCCAATCACTTTCTGTGAAGAACTTGTTCCTAATATCCAGCCTACACCTCTGCTGGTGCAGCTTAAGACTGCTCTTGTCCTGTACCAGGTTGCCTGGCAGAAGAGACTGACCCCCACCTGCCTACTACCTCCTTTGAGAGAGTTGTAGAGAGTCAAAAGTTCTTTCTCCTGAGCCTCCTCTTCCCCAGGCTAAACAATTCCAGCTCCCTCAGTCACCCCTCATGGGACTTGTGCTCCAGACCCTTCACCAGCCTTGTTGCCCTTCTCTGGACATCTCAACATCCTTCCTAAACTGAGGGGCCCAGAACTGGACACAGCACTCAAGGTGTGGCCTCACCAGTGCTGAGTACAGAGAAAGAATCACTTCCCTGCTCCTGCTGGCCACACATCATTGTTCCTGATACAGGCCAGGATGCCACTGGCCTTCTTGGCCACCAGGGCACATGGCTGGCTCATGTTCATTTGGCTGTCAACCAGGTCCCTTTCTGCTGGGCTGCTGTCCAGACACTCTGTCCCCATGTATTCTTACTGCAGTTAGCTACACACACAGTAGCCCATGCAAACCAGTATGATGGAGCTGTAGTCCAGAGAAGTGTTTTCTGCTTCCCAGGAATATTCCCAAGCACTAATCATTCCCACACCCAAATCATATCTGTAATTTGGTTTAGGATCTTATATAGCACAATAGGAAACCACAAACTTGCAGCACTGTGACATTTCAGCTGTGCTTTTCTTGTTTAAATGCTTTTTTAAACTTTGGTTTTAGTTTTTTTCTTTCTTCTTTGTTTTCACCTCACCTTCCCTGAACTACACAGCCAATCTCAGTAGTAGTAGTTTGAAAATGAGAAGTCATCAGTCCTAATGTCCTGCTCACAGCAGGGCTAGCTTCTTACATTCATGGTATGGTTACACACAGTGAAGAAATGTAAGAGGCATTTTCCTCTTTCCAGGATTTGCTCACACCAGTATCTTATCATTACTGGAGTATGTATAGTTCTTCAGTTCATCACTTCTACAATATTTATGTAAGCAACTTGGACATGCTGGAACACAAGATTTTGGTTTGAGAAGTGTGTTACGGCCATTGGTTTAATTCTTCACCAATGGGATGAAAACCACTTGTGACAAATTTATATACAAAAATAGGAAAAAACCTCCCTCATTTTTCTTGCTAACTAGTTATTTGTAATGTGGAAAAATTGCTTTTTTCACATTTAAAGTCTATATATTTAAAATTTGTTCTAGTCTTAAAACTAGGAATTGTTTCTTGTTTGTCTTCACATGGTTCATTTGCCTTTGTCATGCTCTCTGTTATTTACAAACTCACTGAAAAGTTTTGTTTCATCCCTCATTTTTTTAAAAAAAGTATTTTCAATTAAATCTTCTTTCTCTCTCCTTTCATAAAATTTCATTAGCTTTCCTGTTATTTTTTCCCTTAGGATGATGCTTTGGAGTTAGTTTGTTATACTTTACTGTATGGTCTACAAAGTTTTGGCTCTCTCATAGACAAAATGTTGAAAGAAAATTTGGAATTAATCTGATGTTTATCTTATAGAGGATTGGCATACAAACATGATATGCAGGAATAGCTTCCAAGAGCTGACACACTTTTTGCTCATTTCATTCCTTCCTTTATTAAACTCTGTTGTTCAGCTCTGAATATTACTTTCTTTGGTATTGTTTTCTGATAAATCTTTAAAACTATTTGGAAATACCACAATTTCTTTTTTAACCTAGACAATGATGGGAAAATTGTAAAGCTTAAGACTTCTTTCTCTGATACTGACAAGAATTACAGGAGACTATTTACTGCAGCAGACCTGAAAACTGTGGAAGTGCAGGACTTCTGTCATATCTTTTAGTACTAAAGGGAAGCGAGATCATTTTCCCCACTAGCCTATTGTGATTAAGAAAAAGATCATCATAAGCTTTGAAAATAATACTTGCTTTGGAATAAAAGTTAATAAACTCTTGGGAAGGAAACTAGTTAATTATTTACATTGTAGCAATTTCTTGGAAATGCTTTTTTTTTTTTTTTGTTAGATTTGGAAACACTATACTTTCCTCTTCTTCTTTCTATATTCATCAATCCTTTTGCTTACATGCAAATGAGGCACCCTAGTAGCTAATGCTTCACATTTATTTTATATTTTGGAAAGGCAATCATGCTTCCTTGCCCTTTTTTTTTTCATTCTGGAAGCCAATACTTGGTATTTCATGTCTTTTACCCTTTGCCATTTCTGACCTCCTACCATTGCAGAAAGTTTGATACGGTTATATTCTGGATTGATATTGTCAGCCCTTTAGAAATCAAAACCATTCACATTTCCTTGCTCTTTTTATCTTTTGTGACACTGTCCTGCTGTTCTTTGTGGCTTCGTTCTTTAAAAATTATGTCCCTGTCTCCAAGACGAAATCCACCACAAAGCAGTGAAATGTAAAGTCAGTACTTTGATGGAGATTGCATCCATTCTCTGCAGGCTCTTTGCCATCTTCTTTGCTTTCTCTTGCAAGGTTGTGGCACGAAAAAAGGGACTAAGAGGTTCCAGTTACTTCCCTTGTGTTACTCCCAAACCCATTTTGACTTTGTTCTACTTGCACTGCTTTATTTATTACCAAAAATTAACAGCTGTAATTACAGTTTTATTCTGGGTCTTCCTGGAATGCTGTTATGATTCTTAATACTGCTAATAAAAGATACTGCTAATAATAATATCTAATACAATCTATTAGAAAACCTACCTTTCCCAAAATTGTTCAACAAATGATGCTTTGGTAAGGTATGCAAGTCAGCACTTCTCCTATATGTGCTTTAAGATACAAGGTAGGAAACCTCAAACATCAGGCATAATAGAGGCTTGCTCTGGCTGTTTCTGAGCACTTGTGCTATGATTTTTTTCTATCATTTGCAGTCTCTCCTTTTGGGAAATGGCAGACCCCTGTTAGCAATGAAAGTCCAGATCTAGTCATGTAGCCTGGAAACCCTAGTTCCATTTTTTCCCCCATTGCAGTTGCCAGAAGTTGTTGCTTGAAAGTTGAATTAATGTTCTTAATCATTTGGAAATCATTCCTTATTCACAAGTCACATCTGGAAACAAAATTGAACAGACTTCTCTACCATCAGTGCTCTCCAGTCATGTCCTGGATCAACTGTGTAGATATGAGAAAACAGTGAAGTTTCTGTTTCTGATAATTTCTTGCACTCCTCACCATCCTCTCACTCTTGCTATTAAAAAAAAAAAAAAAAGAAAAAGAAAGAAAGAAAAAAAAGCCAACCAAACAAAAAGAAACAACTCAAACCCAAGAACTATCTTGATTATGGTCAGCATTGTGCAACATATCTCTGGGCTATATTTTCAAACTACATCTTTAATATAAGGGGATCTATAATACTGAGACTTGCTCCATTCTTCACTGGTTATGCAGAGATGACTGTGAAACACAGATAAAGAGCTAGACAGGTTGCTGTGTGCAGAGTCCCACTGTTACCTGTGCTTCCCTGCACATGCTTAACACACTAGTGGTGGCCCCTGAGCTATAGTAGATGTCTAGAATAGATTTTGGAAGACTTAGTGCCACTGCATTGAACTAAATTTGAATTAAAAGGCAGTTTGTGTATGAATGTCAAAATGTTTGCAGGTTGACAGTGAGGTGTTACAGAAGAATTTGCCAATCATTGTGGTAAAGGCTTTTTCTAAATGCAATACATTTAAGCATTTCATACAAACATTTACAGCATCTACAGTATCTAAAACCTCTGACTCCAAAGTGCTTGATGTTAACGACATTCCTTGTGGGCTACCAGTGGAAAACCAGACAATAAAATGATTTATTGACTCAGATAAAAATTATTAAAACCATCTGAATAATTTATAAATATAAGGCAAAAGTGACTTAAGCATTGTAAAATAAGGCTTTGACTAGGGAATTAGGAAAAATCCCACAAACTTCAGGGCTTTCTCAAGTGATTTTAAAAATGATAAATAAAAAAAGATGTACATTTTTTGAGGTTATCTTCCTAGTTCTCCTCATGATTCACTGATTGACATAGATTGACAAAGACTTTTAGTTTTCTGGAAAATAGTGACTTTTTCTGTATCTGTGTCTCTGCTACTCAGGTAAACTGAACTGAAAATACAAACTCTAGTGGTAAATATTTACATGCACATCCTCTTGATGAACCCTGATTTTCTTGAGTTTTCCTTGTTTTTCTTCTTCAAACATTGCTCTTTCAGAAGGGCACATTTCCTCTTGCTCTGCCTTAAACCTTATTAGCTCCTGAAACAATTTTGCTGAGGTTCAGTTTATTTAGATGAAGGTCCAGGATGAACACTGGTTTGGCTTTTATGTATCAGCCAGAGAAGTTTGCTTTAAAACAGGTGGCAGACTGCAGGGGAAAGGTAATGACATGCAACACTGACTGTCAACAGAGGATAAATAACTTACCTTAGAAGACAAAAGCCTGAGAAAATGACAACTTACCTGATTTTAATGTAATCTCTTTTCAGCACTGGCTGACAGAGCTGGAGATCTTTGCTATGATTTTCGCAGCTGCTGTACATGACTATGAACACACTGGAACCACCAACAATTTTCACATCCAGACACGGTGAGGCCACTGTACATCATGATGAAGGGTTGGGAAATAGAGGGAGAAACCTTTGGAAAATAACAGGACAGCCACCTTAGAAAAGTGCAGGAATTTCTGCTTCCAAGTTACAGGAGGAAAGTTCGCTTTCTCAGGTTACATTTAATTTTCTCTTGTTCAAACATTCACAATGGAATGCATGCATTCTAAATTCATGACCATTGTTTCATATTAATACGCAGGAAAAAGAAAGTTCCAAAAATATTTCCATGTAAAGTTTTCAAAGACAAACGGCTGTGTAGAGTGAGGTATTTTGATGAAGATAAAGTTTTGAAGGAGGTCCTGTAATTTTACAATTTTTTCTCCTTGTTGAATTTGAAGAATCAAACGTTATTGGGATAAATCAGGTATTCAGCCATGTTTGTTGCATTCATTAGTGAACATGAACACTACACATACTATTTTTACTTGAGTGGAAAACCACACTTGCAACTAGGGGATGCTTACCACTACCTAATCAGGGAAATACTTTTAAAAAGCATCATAAATTGCTAGAGTGTAATTGTGTAATCACAAACTAGACTGGACCAGTGTATTTTATAAAACTTTTGGGTTGGTGAAAGAGAGGAAAATGAGATGAAGATGGCAGCAAAATTCAGAAGCGTACAAACATTATGAAGTCTCTAGTTTCAGTGATAATTGGACATCTAATGTCTGTGTATTATTTTGAGAATAGGAGTGTACTGGTAGAAATGCCAAAATGTCTAAATGTCCTCAGCTGACACTGCACACTTGGGCATTTCTAAGATGTATTGTAATTAAATTAGATTACATGTCTGTAATTAAAATAGATGTCTATAGTGTGTTACTGAATCGTGCTGTGCATCAGTAATGGTTTCCAGGATAAAGTACACACACACACAGTAAAGACAGGGACTGTGGAAAGAAGTCTCTGTCTCTATTCTGGGTGAAGCCACACTACTCTTCTTACAACTTCATGCATACAGGAATTAGGGATCTGCTAATTTTTAATTTAATTTTAAATCTTAGGGATTTCCAAATACTTATAAAAATATTAAAGGACGGACAGTCGTAATTTAATTTTTCTAACATTGAACATCAGACGTTCAATGAAGTGTCAGAGGATAAAAATATACACTGCCCTCTATGAAGCAGATCTGAGTGAGGACTGTAACAAAACATATTCACCCTCTGTTGCTGTTAACTTGTCTTCAGACCAGTTTATCCATTCATCAATCACAGATCTCTGATCTGGGGCTTAAAATCAGGCATGAAGTACCTTTGGTCCTACTCTATCCCACTGGAAATTGCTTTCCCAGACAGCATAGTCTAGCACACAGATGTCAGAAATCAGTTGAGCTGTATCTTGCTTACAGCCAGTTTGCTGTTCTGGAAACAGTATTGGGTCACATCTTGCAATTGCTTACTTGGGTACAGTCAGATTTTAATATCAGAGAGACATACATAAGAACTAGGAAAAAGCCTCGTGGTTCTACTCCAACTTTGTATATCTCTCACGGCTTTCAGCACTTGTTTTCAAGTATGTAACAAGTCTGTTAGGTGAGTCTTATCTGGTGAAACAGACTTTGAAACGTTCTTTAGATTTCTTTTACGAAGTAACAGCAATTAACAAAATATTACAAGTACTCTTAAAATGCTCATATCTGTTCTATAGACTTAATTGCTGCAGCTGATCAATGGAAAACTTCTGAGTCTCTTTAAACAGGGAAGAAACAACCTTTCTTTTGTTCTCTTTTAAATGCTAGGTCGGACTCAGCCATTCTATATAATGACCGGTCCGTGCTCGAAAATCACCATGTTAGTGCGGCATATCGTCTTTTGCAAGATGATGAAGAGATGAATATTTTATCTAATCTCTCAAAGGATGATTGGAGGTAAAAATGAACATGGTGGCTGCCTAGGAATATTGCAGCATCATCATAGGCTGGTATTACCTTGTTTGAATAGCAATATGCATTACTGTATATTACATATTAGTCTTTATATGCTACAAGATAAAGAACTTTAAAAGGTGTTTGTCTTATTTATTCCTGTTTTCAATTTTCACTTCTGATAGTGAGACTAGACTTTGTGACAATGGGTTATAGTATACAAATTGACTCCTGTATAATTATTAAGCATCACAGAGACACTCTTTGTATACATGTAATTGAGTGTAGAGCTAGCCTGTTGTTTCTTTGTCCTAAAGCATATATGTAACTTTTTTCTACTTTAACACTTCCTGTCTGGAAATTATAAGTGGGACTTAATGCCAAACACCAGGAACTAAGTGCTGATTTCAGTCAATAGGAGTGTTGTGGAGGAGTGTCCTGAAAACTCTATCTGCCAATATATAGAATAGTGTCATGGTGGGCAGCCAGAAGGAACAGAAAGGAATTATCTTCACTGAGATGCCAAAAATCTATTTTAGATACAGATGGAAATGCCTTGTCAAATATTGGCAGAAAATTACAGCTTCATATAATGTTGGTGAGGAAGCTTAAGGAACTAAGTTACTAGAAACATCAGCCTTAGAGCCACTGTCTATAAGGGACAGCTTCAGTTTTTAGTGGAGCAGCTAACTGAGTATGCTTCATTGCACAGATACTGACTTTAGGTAAATGGTCTGCTTTTGAGCTTTAAACTGTTTAAAGTTTTTGGTTGGATCAAAGCCAGTTTCAGGTATTTCTCATTGATTCTGTAGTGCCAATATGTGTGTTCTGTTGATGCAACTTGCTTAGAACCAAAGGTTCAAAGATTAACCCATCCCTTTAAAAAATATTGTAACTGCCTGAGCAAAATTATTCAGTGGTTTGGATGGCTTATTTGTTCTCTCAAAAGTATGATTTTATAGTTGATGATCAAGCAGCAGTGCTGCAAAATAAAGGGCATTGTCTGGAAGTGCTATAATTCCAAAACATTGTGATTTCTACATGCTTTTTGCTTATGACTGCCACTACAAAACCTCATAGGCAAACATTTGGGAAGCACTGTAAACATCAACTCACTTCAGGAAAATCTGAGGTATTGAAAAACAAGACCCAAGAAGCTCAGAGTTTCCCCATTCTAAGACTCAAAAGTAGGACCCTCAGTACTGAAAGATGCTTTGAGCAACTAATAAGATGTGCCCAAATTAAGCTTCACTTTTTTAGACTGATAAATCTCCCTCTGCAAAAGGCCTGAATGATGTTTTTTGGAATGTAAAATTCTTGAATACCTTTCTGAGCTGAGCTCTGACTCCTTTTTTCACATTCCTAGGAAAGGAAGATCTGATGATCTGCAATCCTAGATATCTACATGGATTTTATAACTTTTTTGTTTTCTGTCATTTAATTAGGGAATGTATTTTCAGGAAAGATACATAGAAAATTTGAGACACATTTCACAGTTGAAAAATAAATGGCCATGGGTTTTGTAAGGAAAGCAGAAGAGAATTACAGTCAAATTACAGTCAAGAAGAAAAGAGTTGAATGCTTACTAGTGCTTAAACATTTTTTTTCCTCCACAGAGAAATATGTATATTTCTCTTGTGCTCATTAAATATTTGAAAATTAATTGAGTTGCTGCATTTTATGAATCCCATTTGTGCAAGTTATCAAATGAAAAAAATATAACAAAAACAGATCACAGAGCTAAGAAAATAAACTGCAAA